>NC_042994.1:2268604-2338498 GCF_901001165.1 Salmo trutta | reverse complement strand
GGTCAAGCATTACTCAAAATGCCACACACACGGGCCATCTCTGTATGTGTGTCTTGAGTACTTCTGAGATATTCATGATAATGAGCCTATGTAAAACTGCTTTTATACACACTCACTTTACAGCTCTCTCTTTATTAATCCACCTCTCTCTCTCTCACTCACTCACTCACTCACTCACTCACTTCCTCTCTCTCTCTCAGGGCACAGTGCGCGATCGGACAGGTATCTTCCCAGAATCCTTTGTGAAGATCATTAAGCCCCTCCCAGAGAGTGACTCCGATGGTGAGAGCGGTGGCGCTTCAGGTAAAGGGGCGGGATCTTACAGCTGCCTGCGCTGCTACCTGCTCACACCCCAGGGCGTCGACACCAGGTGTGTGTACTGTGTGTGTGTGTGCGTGCTCGTGTGTGTGCTCATGTGTGAACTCATACACACATGTTATAACAGTGTTGTAAATGTACTAAAAGTAACTGAAAGTTCCTGTGTAATCCCATAAAGGTCCCATAATAACGAATGTATGTATCCCAGTTAATAATGTATTGGTGTGACTGTATGTATCCCAGTTAATAATGTATTGGTGTGACTGTATGTATCCCAGTTAATAATGTATTGGAGTGACTGTATGTATCCCAGTTAATAATGTATTGGTGTGACTGTATGTATCCCAGTTAATAATGTATTGGAGTGACTGTATGTATCCCAGTTAATAATGTATTGGTGTGACTGTATGTATCCCAGTTAATAATGTATTGGTGTGACTGTATGTATCCCAGTTAATAATGTATTGGTGTGACTGTATGTATCCCAGTTAATTATGTATTGATGTGACTGTATGTATCCCAGTTAATAATGTATTGGTGTGACTGTATGTATACCAGTTAATTATGTATTGGTGTGACTGTATGTATCCCAGTTAATAATGTATTGGTGCGACTGTATGTGGCAGGGATGTGTGTGTTGAAGAAGATATCACCACCCAGCCATCATACAAAGAACTACTGGCACGCATGAGGTAAGATACCAGACACATCCCACTGCTGAATCAACAGACTCTCCACTCTTCACTACATACAGTGAGGGAAAAAAGTATTTGATCCCCTGCCGATTTTGTACGTTTGCCCACTGACAAAGAAATGATCAGTCTATAATTTTAATGGTAGGTTTATTTGAACAGTGAGACAGAATAACAACAACAAAAAATCCTGAAAAAACGCATGTCAAAAATGTTATAAAATGATTTGCATTTTAATGAGGGAAATAAGTATTTTACCCCTCTGCAAAACATGACTTAGTACTTGGTGGCAAAACCCTTGTTGGCAATCACAGAGGTCAGACGTTTCTTGTAGTTGGCCACCAGGTTTGCACACATCTCAGGAGGGATTTTGTCCCAGTCCTCTTTGCAGATCTTCTCCAAGTCATTAAGGTTTCAAGGCTGACGTTTGGCAACTCGAACCTTCAGCTCCCTCCACAGATTTTCTATGGGATTAAGGTCTGGAGACTGGCTAGGCCACTCCAGGACCTTAATGTGCTTCTTCTTGAGCCACTCCTTTGTTGCCTTGGCCGTGTGTTTTGGGTCATTGTCATGCTGGAATACCCAACCACGACCCATTTTCAATGCCCTGGCTGAGGGAAGAAGGTTCTCACCCAAGATTTGACAGTACATGGCCCCGTCCATCGTCCCTTTGATGCGGTTAAGTTGTCCTGTCCCCTTAGCAGAAAAACACCCCCAAAGCATAATGTTTCCACCTCCATGTTTGACAGTGGGATGGTGTTCTTGGGGTCAGAGGCAGCATTCCTCCTCCTCCGAACACGGCGAGTTGAGTTGATGCCAAAGAGCTCCATTTTGGTCTCATCTGACCACAACACTTTCACCCAGTTGTCCTCTGAATCATTCAGATGTTCATTGGCAAACTTCAGACGGGCATGTATATGTGCTTTCTTGAGCAGGGGGACCTTGCGGGCGCTGCAGGATTTCAGTCCTTCACGGCGTAGTGTGTAACCAATTGTTTTCTTGGTGACTATGGTCCCAGCTGCCTTGAGATCATTGACAAGATCCTCCCGTGTAGTTCTGGGCTGATTCCTCACCGTTCTCATGATCATTGCAACTCCACGAGGTGAGATCTTGCATGGAACCCCAGGCCGAGGGAGATTGACAGTTCTTTTGTGTTTCTTCCATTTGCGAATAATCGCACCAATTGTTGTCACCTCACCAAGCTGCTTGGCGATGGTCTTGTAGCCCATTCCAGCTTTGTGTAGGTCTACAATCTTGTCCCTGACATCCTTGGAGAGCTCTTTGGTCTTGGCCTTGGTGGAGAGTTTGGAATCTGATTGATTGCTTCTGTGGACAGGTGTCTTTTATACAGGTAACAAACTGAGATTAGGAGCACTCCCTTCAAGAGTGTTTTCCTAATCTCAGCTCGTTACCTGTATAAAAGACACCTAGGAGCCAGAAATCTTTCTAATTGAGGGGGTCAAATACTTATTTCCCTCATTAAAATGCAAATCAATTTATAATATTTTTGACATGCGTTTTTCTGGATTTTTTTGTTGTTATTCTGTCTCTCACTGTTCAAATAAACCTACCATTAAAATTATAGACTGATCATTTCTTTGTCAGTGGGCAAACGTACAAAATCAGCAGGGGATCAAATACTTTTTTCCCTCACTGTATCTGTTACTCAGCTGATATTCTACTCTTCACTACATATCTGTTACTCAGCTGATATTCTACTCTTCACTACATATCTGTTACTCAGCTAATATTCTACTCTTCACTACATATCTGTTACTCAGCTAATATTCTACTCTTCACTACATATCTGTTACTCAGCTGATATTCTACTCTTCACTACATATCTGTTACTCAGCTGATATTCTACTCTTCACTACATATCTGTTACTCAGCTGATATTCTACTCTTCACTACATATCTGTTACTCAGCTGATATTCTACTCTTCACTACATATCTGTTACTCAGCTAATATTCTACTCTTCACTCCATATCTGTTACTCAGCTAATATTCTCCTCTTCACTACATACAGTTGAAGTGGGAAGTTTACATACACTTAGGTTGGAGTCATTAAAACTCGTTTTTCAACCACTCCACAAATTTCTTGTTAACAAACTATAGTGTTGGCAAGTCGGTTAGGACAGCTACTTTGTTCATGACACAAGTAATTTTTCCAACAATTGTTTACAGACTGTAATGACTGCCATGAGAGAGAGTGGACCAAAACGCAGCGGAGATAGTGTTCATCTTATTTAATTCTTAAACGGAACACTATACAATTACAAAACAAGAAACTGACAGCCAAACAGTTCTGTCAGGTGAAACACAATGACAGAAACAATTACCCACAAAACCCCAACGGAAAAACATGCACTTATATGTGACTCCCAATCAACAACAACGAACTTCAGCTGTGCCTGATTGGGAGCCACACACGGCCCAAAACAAAGAAATACAAAAACATAGAAAAAGAACAGAACGCCCACCCAATGTAACACCCTGGCCTAACCAAAATAAAGAACAAAAACCCCTCTCTATGGCCAGGGCGTTACAGTACCCCCCCCCCCCCCCCCCCAAGGTGCGGACTCCGGCCGCAAAACCTGACACTGAAGGGGAGGGTCCGGGTGGGCCTTCTTACGACGGCGGCTCAGGTGCGGGACGTGGCCTCTTCCCCACCCTTGGCGTCGCCCTCTTAGGTGGCGCACCTGGCCGCGCCGAAGGTCTGGCGGGCGACCCTGACTTCGCCCGGACAGGCGGGCCGCTTTGGCAGATCCGGACGGGCGGGCCGCTTTGGCAGCTCCGGACGGGCGGGCCGCTCTGGCAGCTCCGGACGGGCGGGCCGCTCTGGCAGCTCCGGACGGGCGGGCCGCTCTGGCAGCTCCGGACGGGCGGGCCGCTCTGGCAGCTCCGGACGGGCGGGCCGCTCTGGCAGCTCCGGACGGGCGGGCCGCTCTGGCAGCTCCGGACGGGCGGGCCGCTCTGGCAGCTCCGGACGGGCGGCCGCTCTGGCAGCTCCGGACAGGCTGGCGGCTCCTGACTGGCGGGCGGCTCCTGACTGGCGGGCGGCTCTGGCGGCTCCTGACTGACGGGCGGCTCTGGAGGCTCCTGACTGGCGGGCGGCTCTGGCGGCTCCTGACTGGCGGGCGGCTCTGGCGGCTCCTGACTGGCGGGCGGCTCTGGCGGCTCCTGACTGGCGGGCGGCTCTGTCGGCTCCTGACTGGCGGGCGGTTCTGGCGGCTCCTGACTGGCGGGCGGCTCTGGCGGCTCCTGACTGGCGGGCGGCTCCTGACTGGCGGGCGTCTCTGGCGGCTCCTGACTGGCGGGCGGCTCTGGCGGCTCCTGACTGGCGGGCGTCTCTGGCGGCTCCTGACTGGCGGGCGTCTCTGGCCGCTCCTGACTGGCGGGCGGCTCTGGCGGCTCCTGACTGGCGGGCGGCTCTGGCGGCTCCGGACTGGCGAGACCCACTGGAGGCCTAGTCCTGGGAGGTGGCACAGGACGGACCAGGATGGGGAGACCCACTGGTGGCCTGGTCCTAGGAGGAGGCACAGGACGGACCGGGTCCAGAAGACGCACTGGAGGTCTAGAGCGCACGGCCTGCACAACCCGTCCTGGCTCAATGCCCAACCTCCCCGGCAGATGTTAGGAGCTGGGATGTAGCGCACCGGGCTCTCCACGCGTACTGGGGACACCGTGCGCTTTACCGCATAACACGGTGTCTGACCAGTACAGCGCTGCCTCCTGTAAGCACGGGGAGCTGGCTCAGGTCTCCAACCTGACTCTGCCACACTCCCCGTGTGCCCCCCCCCAATTATTTTGGGGGGCTGCCTCTCGGGCTTCTTTCCCAGCCGTGTTCCCTCATACCGTTGCCGTTGGTCCTTCCTTCCTGCTGCCTCTACCTGTTCCCATGGGAGGCGATCCCTTCCGACCAGGATCTTTTCCCAATTGTAGGATCCCTTGCCGTCCAGGATGTCCTCCCATGTCCAGTCCTTTCTCTCCCTGGTCCAGGATCCTTGCTCCTCCTGGCGCTGCTCCTTCCTCCGCTGCTTGGTCCTTGTTTGGTGGGTAATTCTGTAACGACTGCCATAAGAGAGAGTGGACCAAAACGCAGCGGAGTTAGTGTTCATCTTATTTAATACTTAAACGGAACACTATACAACTATACAGCCTTCCCTGTAGCTCAGTTGGTAGAGCATGGTGTTTGCAACACCAGGGTTGTGGGTTCGATTCCCACGGGGGGCCAGCACAGAAAAAAAAAAAAAAAAAAAAGAATGTATGAAATTGTATGAAATGTATGCATTCACTACTGTAAGTCGCTCTGGATAAGAGCGTCTGCTAAATGACTAAAATGTAAATGTAAAATAAAACAAGAAACTGACAGCCAAACAGTTCTGTCAGGTGAAACACAATGACAGAAACAATTACCCACAAAACCCCAACGGAAAAACATGCACTTATATGTGACTCCCAATCAACAACAACGAACTTCAGCTGTGCCTGATTGGGAGCCACACACGGCTCAAAACAAAGAAATACAAAAACATAGAAAAAGAACATAGAACGCCCACCCAATGTAACACCCTGGCCTAACCAAAATAAAGAACAAAAACCCCTCTCTATGGCCAGGGCGTTACACAGACAGATTATTTCACTTATAATTCACTGTATCACAATTCCAGTGGGTCAGAAGTTTACATACACTAAGTTGACTGTGCCATTAAACAGCTTGGAAAATTCCAGAAAATTATGTCATGGCATTATAAGCTTCTGATTGGCTAATTGACATAATTTGAGTCAATTGGAGGTGTACCTGTGGATGTATTTCAAGGCCTACCTTCAAACTCAGTGCCTCTTTGCTTGACATCATGGGAAAATCAAAAGAAATCAGCCAAGGCCTTAGAAAAAAATGGTAGACCTCCACAAGTCTAGTTCATCCTTGGGAGCAATTTCCGAAGGCCTGAAGGTATCACATTCATCTCTACAAACAATAGTACGCAAGTATAAACACCATGGGGCCACGCAGCCGTCATACCGCTCAGGAAGGAGACGCGTTCTGTCTCCTAGAGATTAACATACTTTGGTGCGAAAAGTGCAAATCAATCCCAGAACAACAGCAAAGGACCTTGTGAAGATGCTGGAGGAAACAGGTACAAAAGTATCTACAGTCGTGGCCAAAAGTTTTGAGAATGACGCAAATATTATTATATTTTTGTCAGATGTTACTATGGAAGGCTGAAGTATAATTACAAGCATTTCATAAGTGTCAAAGGCTTTTATTGACAATTTCATGAAGTTGATGCAAACAGTCAATATTTGCAGTGTTGACCCTTATTTTTCAAGACCTCTGCAATCCGCCCTGGCATGCTATCAATTAACTTCTGGGCCACATCCTGACTGATGGCAGACCATTCTTGCATAATCAATGCTTGGAGTTTGTCAGAATTTGTGGGTTTTTGTTTGTCCACCCGCCTCTTGAGGATTGACCGCAAGTTCTCAATGGGATTAAGGTCTGGGGAGTTTCCTGGCCATGGACCCGAAATATCGATGTTTTGTTCCCCGAGCCACTTGCCTTATGGCAAGGTGCTCCATCATGCTGGAAATAGCATTGTTCATCATCAAACTGTTCCTGGATGGTTGGGAGAAGTTGCTCTCGGAGGATGCGTTGGTACCATTCTTTATTCATGGCTGTGTTCTTTAGGCAAAATTGTGAGTGGGCCCACTCCCTTGGCTGAGAAGCAACCCCACACATGAATGGTCTCAGGATGCTTTACTGTTGGTGTAACACAGGACTGATGGTAGCGCTCACCTTGTCTTCTCCGGACAAGCTTTTTTCCGGATGCCCCAAACAATCGGAAAGGGGATTCATCAGAGAAAATGACTTTACCCGTCCTCAGCAGTCCAATCCCTGTACCTTTTGCAGAATATCAGTCTGTCCCTGATGTTTTTCCTGGAGAGAAGTGGCTTCTTTGCTGCCCTTCTTGACACCAGGCCATCCTCCAAAAGTCTTCGCCTCACTGTGCGTGCAGATGCACTCACACTTGCCTGCTGCCACTCCTGAGCAAGCCCTGTACTGGTGGTGCCCCGATCCCGCAGCTGAATCAACTTTAGGAGATGGTCCTGACGCTTGCTGGACTTTCTTGGGCGCCCGGAAGCCTTCTTCACAACAATTGAACCGCTCTCCTTGAAGTTCTTGATGATCCGATAAATGGTTGATTTACGTGCAATCTTACTGGCAGCAATATCCTTGCCTGTGAAGCCCTTTTTGTGCAAAGCAATGATGACGGCACCTGTTTCCTTGCAGGTAACCATGGCTGACAGAGGAAGAACAATGATTCCAAGCACCACCTTCCTTTTGAAGCTTCCAGTCTGTTATTTGAACTCAATCAGCATGACAGTGATTTCTAGCCTTGTCCTTGTCACCACTCACACCTGTGTTAACGAGAGAATCACTGACATGATGTCAGCTGGTCCTTTTGTGGCAAGGCTGAAATGCAGTGGAAATGTTTTTTGGGGGGGATTCAGTTAATTTGCATGGTGAAGAGGGACTTTGCAATTAATTGCAATTCATCTTATCACTCTTCATAACATTCTGGAGTATATGCAAATTGCTATCATACAAACTGAGGCAGCAGACTTTGTGAAAATTTATATTTCTGTCATTCTCAAAACCTTTGGCCACGACTGTATATCCACAGTAAAACGAGTCCTATATCGACAGAACCTGAAAGGCCGCTCAGCAAGGAAAAAGCCACTGCTCCAAAACCGCCATAAAAAACCCAGACTCCAGTTTGCAACTGCACATCGGCAAAGATCGTACTTTTTGGAGAAATGTCCTCTGGTTTGATGACACAAAAATAGAACTTGTTTGGCCATAATGACCATCGTTATGTTTGGAGGAAATAGGGGAGGCTTGCAAGCCGAAGAACACCATCCCAACCATGAATCACGGGGGTGGCAGCATCATGTTGTGGGGGTGCTTTGCTGCAGGAGGGACTGGTGTACTTCCCAAAATAGATGGCTCATGTGGAAGGAAAATTATGTGGATATATTGAAGCAATATCTCAAGACATCAGTCAGGAAGTTAAAGTTTGGTCACAAATGGGTCTTCCAAATGGACAATGACCCCAAGCTTACTTCCAAAGTTGTGGCAAAATGGCTTAAGGACAACAATGTCAAGGTATTGGAGTGGCCATCACAAAGCCCTGACCTCAATCCTATAGAAAATTTGTGGGCAGAACTGAAAAAGCGTGTGCGAGCAAGGAGGCCTACAAACCTGACTCAGTTACACCAGCTCTGTCAGGAGGAATGGGCCAAAATTCACCCAACTTATTGTGGGAAGCTTGTGGAAGGCTACCCAAAACGTTTGACCCAAGTTAAACCATTTAAAGGCAATGCTGACCCACTGGGAATGTGATGAAAGAAATAAAAGCTGAAATAAATCATTCTCTCTACTATTATTCTGACATTTCACATTCTTAAAATGAAGTGGTGATCCTGACTGACCTAAGACAGGGAATTGTTACTAGGATTAAATTGTGAAAAACTGAGTTTAAATGTATTTGGCTAAGGTGTATGTAAACTTCCGACTTCAACTGTATCTATTTCTTCAAATATTCTACTCTCCATTGAAATTTCCCCCGGTCAGTAAAGATGTGCTTTCTTGACCACAGTACACACTGTAACACTACCACAGTACACACTATAACACTACCACTCTACACACTATAACACTACCACAGTACACACTATAACACTACCACAATACACATTATAACACTACCACAGTACACACTATAACACTACCACAGTAGACACTATAACACTACCACAGTACACACTATAACACTAGCATAGTACACACTATAACACTAGCATAGTACACACTATAACTCTACCACAGTACACACTATAACACTACCACAGTACACACTATATCACTACCACAGTACACACTATAACACTAGCATAGTACACACTATAACACTAGCATAGTACACACTATAACTCTACCACAGTACACACTATAACACTACCACAGTACACACTATAACACTAGCATAGTACACACTATAACACTAGCATAGTACACACTATAACTCTACCACAGTACACACTATAACACTACCACAGTACACACTATATCACTACCACAGTACACACTATAACACTACCACAGTACACACTATAACACTAGCATAGTACACACTATAACACTACCACAGTAGACACTATAACACTACCACAGTACACACTATAACACTACCACAGTACACACTATAACACTAGCATAGTACACACTATAACACTAGCATAGTACACACTATAACTCTACCACAGTACACACTATAACACTACCACAGTACACACTATATCACTACCACCTACACACTATAACACTACCACAGTACATACTATAATACTACCACAGTACACATTATAACACTACCACAGTACACACTATAACACTACCACTCTACACACTATAACACTACCACAATACACATTATAACACTACCACAGTACACACTATAACACTACCACAGTACACACTATAACACTACCACAATACACATTCTAACACTACCACAGTACACACTATAACACTACCACAGTAGACACTATAACACTACCACAGTACACACTATAACACTACCACAGTACACACTATAACACTACCACAGTACACACTATAACTCTACCACAGTACACACTATATCACTACCACAGTACACACTAAAACACTACCACAGTACACACTGTAACACTACCACCCTACACACTATAACACTACCACAGTACACACTATAACACTACCACAGTACACACTATAACACTATAACACTACCAACTATAACACTACCACAGTACACACTATAACACTACCAACTATAACACTACCACAGTACACACTATAACACTACCAACTATAACACTACCACAGTACACACTATAACTGTCACGTCCTGGCCAGTATATAAGGTTAATTGTTTTGTAGTTTGGTCAGGGCGTGGCAGGGGGTATTTGTTTTATGTGGTTCAGGGTGGTGTGTTTGGTTAAAGGGTGTTTGATTTAGTATTTCCGGGGTTTTGGTTTATAGTCTATGTTTAAGTATTTCTATGTCTAGTCTGGTGAGTGTGTTTCTATGTTGTGTTGATTGGGGTTGGGACTCTCAGTTGAAGGCAGGTGTTGTCTATCTGCCTTTGATTGAGAGTCCCATATATTAGGGTGTGTTTGTGGTTGTTATTTGTGGGTGATTGTTCTGTGTGTAAGCCGTATGCTTTACCAGACTGTTTGTAGTTGTTCGTTCGTTTTGTTTTGTTATTTTGTATGTTCATTTTTGTAGTTAATAAAAATCAAGATGAGCATACACGTACCTGCTGCGTATTGGTCTACCTTTTCCGATGACGATTTCGCATTATCGTCAGAAGACGAAGACGACAACCGTGACAATAACACTACCACAGTACACACTATAACACTACCACTCTACACACTATAACACTACCACAGTACACACTATAACACTACCACTCTACACACTATAACACTACCACAGTACACACTGTAACACTACACACTATAACACTACCACAGTAGACACTATAACACTACCACAGTACACACTATAACACTACCACAGTACACACTATAACACTACCACAGTACACACTATAACACTACCACAGTACACACTATAACACTATAACACTACCAAAGTACACACTATAACACTACCACAGTACACACAATAACACTACCACTCTACACACTATAACACTACCACAGTACACACTATAACACTACCACAGTACACACTATAACACTACCACAGTACACACTATAACACTACCACTCTACACACTATAACACTACCACAGTACACACTATAACACTACACACTATAACACTACCACAGTACACACTATAACACTACCACTCTACACACTATAACACTACCACAGTACACACTGTAACACTACACACTATAACACTACCACAGTACACACTATAACACTACCACAGTACACACTATAACACTACCACAGTACACACTATAACACTACACACTATAACACTACCACAGTACACACTATAACACTACCACAGTACACACTATAACACTACCACAGTACACACTATAACACTACCACTCTACACACTATAACACTACCACAGTACACACTATAACACTACACACTATAATACTACCACAGTACACACTATAACACTACCACAGTACACACTATAACACTACCACAGTACACACTATAACACTACCACTCTACACACTATAACACTACCACAGTACACACTATAACACTACCACTCTACACACTGTAACACGACTCATATAGTCAGTGCCACACTGCTCCTGGCCCAGTTTATCATCTCTCATTATTATCTTGTCAACGAGATAAAACTCACCTCAACTCTAAAAGCAAAACAAGAATACATCGAATTTCACAAACACACACACACACACACACACACACACACACACACACACACACACACACACACAGACACACACACACACTTCCATTAAACAGTCCCAATGCCCCTGGGGCCTAGAGATCTACCCACAATGCATCAGCGGAGCCACAAATCACCTCTGCGCATACTAAAATTAGTTCCACACTTCTCACCTCACACTCTCCCAGTAACCAGACAGGCTCTCCCTATAACCAGACAGGCTCTCCCTATAACCAGACAGGCTCTCCCAGTAACCAGACAGACTCTCCCTATAACCAGACAGACTCTCCCTATAACCAGACAGGCTCTCCCAATAACCAGACATGCTCTCCCAGTAACCAGACAGGCTCTCCCTATAACCAGACAGGCTCTCCCAGTAACCAGACAGGCTCTCCCAGTAACCAGACAGACTCTCTCTATAATCAGACATGCTCTCCCAGTAACCAGACAGGCTCTCCCTATAACCAGACAGGCTCTCCCTGTAACCAGACAGGCTCTCCCTATAACCAGACATGCTCTCCCTATAACCAGACAGGCTCTCCCTATAACCAGACATGCTCTCCCTATAACCAGACAGGCTCTCCCTATAACCAGACAGGCTCTCCCATTAACCAGACATGCTCTCCCTATAACCAGACAGGCTCTCCCTGTAACCAGACATGCTCTCCCTATAACCAGACAGGCTCTCCCATTAACCAGACATGCTCTCCCTATAACCAGACAGGCTCTCCCTGTAACCAGACAGGCTCTCCCTGTAACCTGACATGCTCTCCCAGTAACCAGACATGCTCTCCCTATAACCAGACAGGCTCTCCCATTAACCAGACATGCTCTCCCTATAACCAGACAGGCTCTCCCAGTAACCAGACAGGCTCTCCCTATAACCAGACATGCTCTCCCATTAACCAGACAGGCTCTCCCTATAACCAGACATGCTCTCCCAGTAACCAGACAGGCTCTCCCTATAACCAGACAGGCTCTCCCTGTAACCAGACAGGCTCTCCCTGTAACCAGACAGGCTCTCCCTGTAACCAGACAGGCTCTCCCTATAACCAGACAGGCTCTCCCTATAACCGGACAGGCTCTCCCTATAACCGGACAGGCTCTCCCATTAACCGGACAGGCTCTCCCATTAACCGGACAGGCTCTCCCATTAACCGGACAGGCTCTCCCTGTAACCGGACAGGCTCTCCCTGTAACCAGACAGGCTCTCCCTGTAACCAGACAGGCTCTCCCTGTAACCAGACAGGCTCTCCCTGTATCCAGACAGGCTCTCCCTATAACCAGACAGGCTCTCCCTATAACCAGACAGGCTCTCCCTATAACCGGACAGGCTCTCCCATTAACCAGACAGGCTCTCCCATTAACCAGACAGGCTCTCCCATTAACCAGACAGGCTCTCCCATTAACCAGACAGGCTCTCCCATTAACCAGACAGGCTCTCCCTGTAACCAGACAGGCTCTCCCTATAACCAGACAGGCTCTCCCTATAACCAGACAGGCTCTCCCAGTAACCAGACAGACTCTCCCAGTAACCAGACAGGCTCTCCCTGTAACCAGACAGGCTCTCCCTGTAACCAGACAGACTCTCCCAGTAACCAGACAGGCTCTCCCTGTAACCAGACAGGCTCTCCCTGTAACCAGACAGGCTCTCCCTGTAACCAGACAGGCTCTCCCTGTATCCAGACAGGCTCTCCCTGTAACCAGACAGGCTCTCCCAGTAACCAGACAGGCTCTCCCAATAACTTTTTTATTCTCATAAAAAAAAGTTTATTCTCATGAGAGAGAGAGAGAGAGAGAGAGAGAGAGAGAGAGATCTTTGGTGCCAAAACAAATGTCTTGTCTGGGTGAAGACCTCGTCAGAGTACTTCAACTGTCACAGGTGTGAGTAGTTGTTTCTGTACTCATAATAACAGCAGGACTCTACTACTGCCATGTATCTACGTCCTCCTATCACTGTCACCCTGAATGGCTCGAAACATCCTTCACCCACTCTGCCAAGCACACCCTTATAAAAAGGACCATCCCGACAATCCTGGACTATAGTGATTTAGTTACAGGCTTGCCCCAAAAACCTCCCTTGATAAACTAGACTTCATTTACCACACTGCCATCCGCTTTGTTTCCAGGTCCCCCTTCAACACTCATCACTGTGACCTTTACACCCTGGTCAACTGGCCGTGTTACAAACACGACACTAGACCCACTGGTACCAAGTCCCTCGTAGGCAAGTCCCCCCTCTACCTCGGCTCACTCCTCAACATCTCCACTACCAGTAGAAACCCCTGGTAGATGTATCACACTGGTCGTTCCCAAAGCCCACACTTCCTTTGGCTGTCGTTCATTCCAGTTTCCCACCGCCAACGACTGGACCGAGCTGCAGAAGACCCTCAGACGTGATTCATTCATCCCACCACAATCCTTCAGCAACATGAACTGAGCTGCTATGTGATCAATGTAGCTGCTGATCATTCAGTCTGCTGTGTTGCCAAGGACTTTTCTGCTCTAAACCCACTGGGAATATTTCTTCTTGTTGTATATTTGATCAATTTGGACCTTTCCTCTGTATAGTGTGTTTTATGTGATTTTAGTGGGATTGTGTGTTGTCCTGTTTACTGTTGTAATGTTATGCCTCTTGGCCAGGTCAGTACTGTAAGTTAAAATGGCTTCTCAGTTGACTTGTATGGTTAAATAAAGGTAAAACAGTCATACTAATAATAATCTCTCTCTCTACCTTTCTCTCTGCCTTCTTCTATTTCCCCCTTTCTCTCTCCTCTCCCCCTACACCGCCATCTCTCCCTCTTTCCCACACCTCTCTCTCCACCCCTCCCTTTCCCTCTCTCCTCTCCCCCTACACCGCCATCTCTCCCTCTTTCCCACACCTCTCTCTCCACCCCTCCCTTTCCCCCTCTCTCTCCCCCTACACCGCCATCTCTCCCTCTTTCCCACACCTCTCTCTCCACCCCTCCCTTTCCCCCTCTCTCTCCCCCTACACCGCCATCTCTCCCTCTTTCCCACACCTCTCTCTCCACCCCTCCCTTTCCCTCTCTCCTCTCCCCCCTCCACCTTTCTCACTCCATCCCTCCCTGTCATCCCCCTCTCTCTCTCTCTCGTTCGCTCTTTCTCAGAGATGTGTTCAAGGTGGATGGCAACATCGCCCTGAACTACCGCGACCCCGAGGGTGACCTGGTGCGTCTCCTTGACGACGGGGACGTGGCGCTGATGGTGGCCGATGGGCGGGGTCAAAGGTCAAAGGTCAAGAGGCCTGTCAATCAGTTTCCGTGGGAACTGCATGTTACCGCGGCCTCTGACCTGTCAGTGTATAATACTGAGATATAAAGACAGGGAGATGGAGGAGGTTTTGACACTCGCTGAAGAGAGGCCGTTTTGTGTTTACTTGAGTGTGCGCGTATACACACTTGCGGGTGCACTTGTCCGTCCGTGCCCTTGTGCGTGAGTGTGTGTCTCGCCAGCTTGCGTCCGTAATCCACTGCAAACCTGCATGTAGTAGTCCGGACTGAGATCCAGTGACAGGGTGACAGACTTTAATTAAGGGGACAGACGCTGGATTGTAACACATTACAGAAGTTAGTCTGATTGAGCAAGGAGCTGCAACCTAAAAGGCACACTATGCCCTATATAGTGCACTACTTTTCACCAGACTCCTATGAGCCCTGGTCAAAAGTAGTGCACTATATAAGGAATAGGGTGCCATTAGAGACTATACCTTAGTCACATTCATTAGTATGTCTGTGTTTGGTGGCTTTAAACGTGTAACATGTCACCTGTACTGTTGAGTAAATGTTAATATAAGGACATTTAATAAAGGTTTAGAAACATGTTTTTATTCTCCATATATTCTGTTGTGGTCTTAGTAATGCTTAGCTAAGCTCCCAGAGTTTTTTTTATGAGTAAAAAATACACTATTGAAATATGTAAGTGTGTGTGTGTGTGTGTGTGAGAACAGGCGCTCCTTTGTGTTGTCTGTGTTTGCTGAATGTGCTCTGATGAGAGAGAGGAACAGTAAACATCAGTGTGTGGTCTGGGTGACATCTAGAGGCAGCGTCCCAAATCGCACCCTTCCCCCTGTTTTAAAGCACTACTTTAAAATGGCACCCTAAGAGATTAGGGTGCCATTTGGGACAGAGTAAGGTAGGCCGGACCTAGCTCTCTGGCCGACTGGTACTATCCGGACAGACGGATAGGTAGGTCTGGCCTATGTACATGACCAGGGAAATGTAGGAGAGCATGTCGCCACGGTGACATGTTTCCAGGGCATCTCCTTCCCCTCTCGCTGCTTCTTGTCAACATACTTGTTGCTATTGGAAACTTCTGTCCCCAGCACAGAGGTGGTGAAGTAGAGCTGAAACAGCTGCTATGTTTGAGTCCTGTCCAGCTGTGGGCCTACAGGTGGTTTGGGTCTGAACATAATGACACAGTGCCTTCGGGAAGTATTCAGACCCTTTGACTTTTTACCACATTTTGTTACGTTAAAATGGATTTAAAAAATGAAAATACATCCTCAGCAATCTACACACAATACACCATAATGACAAAACGAAAACAGGTTTTTAGAAAATACCTTATTTACATAAGTATTCAGACCCTTTGCTATGAGACTCGAAATTGAGCTCAGGACGCATCCTGTTTCCACTGATCACTTTCCGAATGCACTGTACATTAAATTCTCTTTATTAGTTCTGTTCCTCTAAGAAAGTGAAATAGAGCCCTAGATACCACTTCTCACTTTCCTCCCCCGCTAAACCACCCAAACCCCAACCACATCCAGCCTCTAATACTTTCACACAATCTCTCCCTATCTACATCATAGGAAGAGTAGCTGTTGCCTTGGCAGCAGCTACTGGGGATCCATAATAAATACAAATACAGTTCATAAATATCGACACGTACTTCAACGTTTCCTCCACTAAACACTCATCACACAGACCTGCTTCATGTCTCTATCATCCACAACGTGGTTAAAGTTAGATATATTCTGTGTGTCCAAACCGTAGTCTACTCCACACAACTTCACCTGTCCTACATCCCATACTCCCCACCTTTTCCTTAACTGGCCGGTACACGTGACAAAATGGCCTCCCCTTACTACTAGCATCCCACTGCCTTGGCCAAAGATCGAGCCCTTTTGCCCGGATCGATGACTTGACTTCCCTGCGGCCCAGCGGAACCTGAATATCTACCCCCTCTCTCCACACAGCACTCATAGCCACCACATTGGCCTTCTCATTACCCAGCGGGAACCCAGCAAAAGCTTACCACCACTCCCATCCCATTAACAGCACCATCATCTCCACAAACCAGTCTCCCCTATCCGACCTGCCCGTCTTCACACCACTCAACGCTGCAGCCCAATCAGAGCAGACTACCACTCTGAGTGGTTTCACCTCCTCCACCCATCTCAAACCTATAATCATGGCCATCAACTCAGCCACATACACTGACGTGCAATCAGTAAACCTCTTACATAGTCTAACTTTGAAATCTGGGATATACAGCCCTGCCCCATTCTACCACTAACTGGATCCTTTTAACCATCTGTATATATCCATAAAAACAAATAAAAACGATTTATCTACATACAGTGTATCTCTCCACACCCCGTCTCACGTCCTCACCCCATTCTCTCCTACACTGATTCATATCCACATCTACACATGATTTGCAAAATAGCAAGAGGAACGTTCCCCGCTGCAATTGCCGGCCCTGTCTCTCTCTCCCCCAGTCCATTTTCTACCACGTTCTGCCCAATTGTCCACTTCAAACCACATTGACAATTCTGACCCCACCCTCACCCGTATGACCCGTTCGAACAGGAAGTCCATCATCCAGTTTTCAACACCTATCAACGTTGTTCAAGATGTATGTAGTTTTAGCTTCTCCACACTAACGACCGTGAGTTGCAGCCGTCTTAAAATGGGCTTGTGGGTGTGGCCTAACATTTTATGGCCGTATGTCCATATATGGTACTAAGTCGCGCCAAAGATTGTATAGTACAAAGATGTCCTCCAGCTATTTTTTTACTTTTACTGTTGAAAAGTGATATCCCAAGTATAAATACAGTAAAGCACACACACTAAAGGATTTTATTTTTTTTTAACAAAATTGTGTTTTTGAGACAACTGTAAAAGGAGTAGGGCATGTTTAATAGAAATATTGTCATGAATCTTGCTAATTTGTTTCTAAACCAAATAGATTTCAAATAAATGTTAATGTACACATGCTTCCTAAACAGGTGTAGACTAACAGTGAAATGCTTACTTACAGGCCCTTCCCAACAATTCAGAATACTATAAAATATATATTTTTTGTCATTTTGAATAATTTTGTATAGTTATTTTCAAAATGATGATAACAGTGGGCCATTTTAGTCAACTAAATGTCCTTTCATTTTAGTCACATCACATTTGTATTGTCTCATTAACCTACTATATAGTCAACATAAATCACTGACTTCCATGTGCACCAACATACTGTGCGTAGCCCTGTGCCATCGCTTGCCAGATAGCTAGGTCCGACCTTAACAACTGCACTTTGCACAAGGTCCTGTGCACATAACACAAGTATGTGACATTTCACACCAGGAACAATAAGACTCTACATTTGTGCTATGGGACAAAGCCAAATGCTTTCAGACTGTCAACTTCTGTGTTGTAAGTTGTGCTTACTAAAACCTGTACAATCTTCCCTAACAATAAGCCTTGGGTATCAAAACATCTAAACTCACTACTTAATATAAAGAAGGCAGTTCATGCTGAGGGTGTTAAACAGGCTTTTAGAGATGTACAATGTGAGATCAAAACACAGATACTGCTGGATAAGGAGGCAAACAAGCAAAGGGTGGGGAGGACCCTCTCCTCAGATAACTCAAGGGTGGCCTGGCAAGGGATTAAATCCATGGCTAGTGCCCCCCACATAGGCAGGGGAAAAACCAGTGCTGACCTTGGGAGATATGAGGGCCAGAACATGGCTAATGAACTGAATGTTTTCTTCTCAAGATTTGAATCAGATGACTTTGTGTCAGAGGTAAAACAAATGGAAGCATCATTACAAATGTTTGAGAGAGTTTTTTGTTAAACAGGCTGATGTTTTGAAGTTGTTCAGGGGATGTAATGCACACAAAAGCCTAGGCCCAGACAAAATGAGTGGACATGTGTTGAAGCACTGTGCTGAACAATTAGCTGGTGTTTTTACAGACATTTTCCAATCGTCGCTCAACCTGCAAATCGTGCCAGTATTGTGGAAAAACTCAATAATTGTACCCATTTCTAAAGCATCTAATCCCTCTCTGTTGAATGACTCCTCGACCCGGTGTTTCAGTTTGCCTAACAGCCCAGCAGAGGAGTTGATGATGCCATTCTTACTCTCTTCAACATGGTCTATAGACCTCTAGAGGGCACCAAATCCTGTTTATTGACTTTTCTTCTGCCTAAAACACAATCCAGCCTTACATTCTGGCACAGAGACTCGTAAGATACTTCTTAGAGGGCGGGGGGGGGGGGGGGGGGGGGGGGGGGTTGTGGCTGTTGGACTTCCTGAGCCAGAGGTCATAGCGGGTCAAATTAGGTCCCCACGTGTCGGACATACGCACCACCAACACAGGCTCCCCACAGGGATGGGTTTTGTCCCCATTCCTGTACATTTTGTACACTAATAGTTGTACTAGTTCCCATCCTGACAGACACCTCGTTAAGTTCGCTGATGACACTGCCTTGATCAGCCTGTTGCATGATGACGAGGAACACCAAGGCCCGGTCCTAAATGACGTTGTAGGGGAACCATTAGAGGGCGGGAAGAAGGCGGGCAGGAAAAAAAGAAGAAAGTGGAACATCTTAAGAGTAAATATGGAATAAATATGGAGTAAATATGGAGTAAATATGGAGTAAATATGGAATAAATATAGAGTAAATATGGAGTAAATATGGAGTAAATATGGAGTAAATATAGAGTAAATATGGAGTAAATATGGAGTAAATATGGAGTGCTGCAGAGAGGAATTTATGAGTGTGAGGATGAATTAACTGCGGTAGCAGGTGCGGTGAAGAACACCTAGTTTGAGCCTCGTTCCGACGGTGAGGAAGTCGTTTTTTTCCCAGTTGGAGTGAGATTTTTGGAGAGAATGGGTCCTGGCCTGGGTGGAGAAGTGGATGGGGAATGCTGGGTCGGTGAAAGTGACTTGAAGTGGAATCATGTAGATTTGTTGCGATTCTGCCTTCCAGAGGGAGCATACGCTCCGCACCACATGACTGGGGAACTATGACTTGCTTTCCTCTCTGGAGCAGGGCACCATTGAAAGGATATATGACTGGAGTGGTGCTCAGTGGTGTGTGTGTGTAAAGGTTTACCTCAGGCTAGCTTTCCTCCACACTGTGGAAAGGAAGCAGCTGTATTAAGGCGTATGTTCAGTACCAGTCAAAAGTTTGGACACACCTACTCATTCAAGGGTTTTTCTTTATTTTTACTATTTTCTACATCACTACTATGAAATAACACATATGGAATCATGTAGTACGCAAAAAAGTGTTACAAAAAATCTAAATATATATTTTTTGAGATTCTTCAAAGCAGCCTCCCTTTGCCTTGATGACAGCTTTGCACACTCTTGGCATTCTTTCAACCAAACGTGTGTAGTGAGGAGACCATAGAGGTGAATGCCGGTACTGTTTAGCTAGATCTAGAACCCCTATCAACACTATCACACTCAAAGAGGGCTCCCTTTCACTCTCCAAACATCATGAAAAAGATATGCGCACTCACACACATCTAGAACAAGTTCCCACTGGAGTTAACGCTGAGGTTCATTTCCAAATGGCCCTATGGGCCCTGTTCAAAAGTAGTGCACTATGTAGGGGATAGAGTTTCATTTGGGATGCAGACAGGATCCTTAAACCCCTATCAACATTGTTGCAATACTGTAAGAAAGGATCCCCTTCCTCTTTCAAACATGCTCTATCACTAAATCCTTTGGGGAGGAAAGAGTAGTCTCTCTTTCTCTTAACAGTCACTATTACCACCCCATGAGTGAGAAGAGATCTTTGTGTTTCAATAACGTCCATTATCTTAGTAGGGTATAGAGTGAAGTTGCCCCTAGACGCTGATCTTGGGTCAGTTCTGCATTTTTTCTCACTAATGGTTAATAATATTGTGATTGGTGAAGGGGAAGCTGATCCTAGATCTGTGTCTAATGAAAGAAGTTGTTCACTTGCTTTGTGGTACTGGGAACAGCCATTCAGCTGTTCATTGTGTGTTTCTCTTTCTATGAAAAATATGTAGGCCTATGAATGTTTCCTTGAATTTCTCTCTCCCCACACACCCTGCCTCGCTCTCTCCCTCTCTTACTCTCTTGTTCGCTCTCTCTCTCTCTTTCTCTCTCTTTCGCTCTCTCTCTGTCTTTCTCTCTCTCTCTCTTTCTCTCTCTGTCTCTCCCTAACTCTCTCTCTCCCTCACTCTCTCTCTCCCTCTCTTTCGCTCGCTCTCTCTCTCTCTCTCTCTCTCTCTCTCTCCCACACTCTCTCCCCCCCTCTTTTGCTCTTTCACATCTGGACAGGCGTGAAACAGCTGGGTCCGTTACAGTCCTCCTAGGCAGACACACAGACACATACACAAGCACGCTGTTTCATTTCCTTACTACAGCAACCTCTCACCCCTTCATCTCTCCAAGCCACCCCTCCATCTCCCCCTTCCACGTTGCACCCTCTCTGGGGACATTTGAGGTCTTCTGTGTCCTATGGAGACGCCCCTTTCTTCTCCTCCCCACCCATCCAACTGACCCTAACACCCTGTGTGTGTGTGTGGTGGGGGGGGGGGTGGGGGGGTGCCCCCATGGCAACACATTCCTGTTCTCCGCTCACTGGCTCTGCTTTTTCTCTCTTCTACTCCTTTCATCCCTCTCTCATCTCTTCGTCCTCCCTCCATCTTCCCCAGGGCTACGATTCACAATCAAGATCTGGAAGAGAGGAGGCACTTGGAGGGAGGAAGAAAGAGACTGTTCTTTCTTCAGTTTTTCTCTTTTCGCAATATTTCTGGAGTAAAATGTGCTTCTGCACAGTAATGTGTTAGAAGGAAGGAGATTAATGGATGTGTTTCTGTGTGTGTGTGTGTGTGTGTGTGTGTGTGTGTGTGCGCGTGTGTGCGTGCGTGCATGTGATGGACTGTGTCCTAATATGGCCCAGTGATTAGGCTTGTCTTGCTTCTGATTAATATTCACATGGAAAGAAAGAAGTTAGATAAATGAGTGTGGGATGTAGGGATAATGGAGAGATAATACCCACTGTAGATCAGTCTGTCAGGACAGAACAAGGGAAGAACGGAGGGAGGGGAAGAGAGGAGGAGGAGGACCGAGGAACACGCCGGCCTGGCACTAAGCTATCTAAGCCAACTAAATAACGTCATCCTCAAGCCAAGCTGGGGAAAATGAGAGAGAGAGAGAGAGAGAGAGAGAGAGAGAGAGAGAGAGGGAGGGAGAAATAGAGGGAGGGAGGGAAGGAGAGAGAAAAAAAGAGAGAAATATAGAGAGAGGGAGGGAGTAAACGAGGTCATGCCAGGTGAAGTGGAGGGAGGGAGGAAGGGAGTGAGAGATGGTGGAACATAGCCAACCAGTGAAAGAGGGAGGATAGGGATGAGTTAAACAGAAAATGGTGGTAGGCCTTAGTTGAGGTCATCTTGATATCACGGTATAGTGGCGGCTGGATATGCATTATACAGACATAAAACATTCTACTAAGACTGTAATTAGACTATATGACAACTTGATTTGTTGTGGGAGCAATCAGCACTTTTTAAAAGGCACGATTAAGACGTCGCTGGAGGGGATGGCTGCCGTGTTATCGGCTCTTAACCAACCGTGCTATTTTGTTAGTTTTTTCGCGTTGTTCCTAACTTGTTTTGTACATAATGTTGCTGCTACCGTCTCTTATGACCGAAAAGAGCTTCTGGACATCAGAATTGTGATTACTCACCTCTAACTGGATGAAGAGTTCTTCTTCAATGAGTCGGGCGGGAGGGATATATTACAGACACCCGAACAGGCCCAGATCCCCGTGATTCGCTGGAGAAGGAAACGTAGGTTTCGCAGAAAGAGATCAGGATGCCTTGTGAGGATCAGGTGACGAGTGGCTAATCTGCCCTTGCCTTCGGTCCTGCTAGCTAACGTTCAATCGCTGGAAAATAAATGGGACGAACTGAAAGCACGTATATCCTACCAACAGGAAATTAAAAACTCTAATATCTTATGTTTCATGGAGTTGTGGCTGAACGACGACATTAAGAACATACAGCATATCTCTTACTTTTTTAGGGAATTTCTTAAATCTGCATTGTTGGTTAACCTGTTAGGGTATAAGGGGCAGTATTTTCACGGCTGGATAAAAAAATGTACCCGATTTAATCTGGTTACTAATCCTACCCAGTAACTAGAATATGCATATACTTATTATATATGGATAGAAAACACCCTAAAGTTTCTAAAACTGTTTGAATGGTGTCTGTGAGTATAACATAACTCATTTGGCAGGCAAAACCCTGAGACAGATTCTGACAGGAAGTGGATACCTGATGTGTTGAATTGACTTTAAGCCTATGCCATTGAAAAACAAAGGGGCTGAGGAATGTTTTGGCACTTCCTATTGCTTCCACTAGATGTCACCAGCCTTTACAAAGTGTTTGGAGTCTTATACTGTGAGATCTGACCGAACAAGAGCCATGGAACGGTGATGGCCCATTAGACACCTGGCGCGCAAGTTCATGTTGGGTACTCTCGTTCCAATACGGTTTAAAAGAGAACGCAATCGTCCGCCTTGAATTTTATTCATGTTCTGGTTAAAAAAGGCACTAATGATTTATGCGATACAACGTTTGACATGTTTGAACGAACGTAAATATATTTTTTGGAAGTGAAGTGAAGTCCGGCTGGCTTAGATCATGTGCTAACAACACGGAGCTTTTTGGACATAAATGATGAGCTTTTTTGAACAAAACTACATTCGTTATGGACCTGGGATTCCTGGAAGTGACATCTGATGAAGACAATCAAAAACTAATGGATTATTTACATAGTATTTTCGATTTTAGATCTCTCCAACATGGCGGTTAGTCTGTATCGCAATGCGTATTTTTCTGGGTGCAGTGCTCAGATTATTGCAAAGTGTGATTTCCCAGTAAGGTTATTTTTAAATCTGGCAAGTCCATTGCGTTCAAGAGATGTAAATCTATAATTCTTTGAATGACAATATAATATTTTACCAATGTTTTCTAATATTAATTAATTATTTTGTTGTCATGACTTGACTGCCGGTTATTGGAGGGAAACGATTTCCTGAACATCAACGCCATAGTAAAACGCTGTTTTTGGATATAAATATGAACTTGATAGAACTAAAAATGCATGCATTGTCTAACATAATGTCCTAGGAGTGTCATCTGATGGAGATTGTAAAAGGTTAGTGCATAATTTTAGCTGATTTTATGGTTTTGGTGACGCCTGTTTTTGAATCGACAATACATTACACACAGCTATTGTCAATGTACTCTCCTAACATAACCTAACTTTATGCTTTCGCCGTAAAACCTTTTTGAAATCGGACAACGTGGTTAGATTAAGGAGATGTTTATCTTTCGAAGGGTGTAAGTTAGTTGTATGTTTGAGAAATTTGAATTTTGACATTTATTTGGTTTCAAATTTGACGCTCTTGAAATGCACCTGCTGTTGATAGGGTGCGCCACGGGTGGCACGCTAACGTCCCACATAGCCCCAAGACGTTTTAAGGGCTTGTCAGTAAGCATTTCACTGTAAATATCATTTGATTTGATTTGATTCACCCTAACCTCAGGGGTTCCAAGATTATTTCCAGCAACTGACAGACAGGGTCTGGTAGTGCCCTAGTCCTTCCTGTCAGACTGACGGACAGGGTCTGGTAGTGCCCTAGTCCTTCCTGTCAGACTGACGGACAGGGTCTGGTAGTGCCCTAGTCCTTCCTGTCAGACTGACGGACAGGGTCTGGTAGTGCCCTAGTCCTTCCTGTCAGACTGACGGACAGGGTCTGGTAGTGCCCTAGTCCTTTCTGTCAGACTGACGGACAGGGTCTGGTAGTGCCATAGTCCTCCCTGTCAGACTGATGGACAGGGTCTGGTAGTGCCCTAGTCCTTCCTGTCAGACTGACGGACAGGTTCTGGTAGTGCCCTAGTCCTTTCTGTCAGACTGACAGACAGGGTCTGGTAGTGCCCTAGTCTTTCCTGTCAGACTGAAGGACAGGGTCTGGTAGTGCCCTAGTCCTTTCTGTCAGACTGAAGGACAGGGTCTGGTAGTGCCCTAGTCCTTTCTGTCAGACTGACAGACAGGGTCTGGTAGTGCCCTAGTCTTTCCTGTCAGACTGAAGGACAGGGTCTGGTAGTGCCCTAGTCCTTTCTGTCAGACTGACGGACAGGGTCCGGTAGTGCCCTAGTCCTTGCTGTCAGACTGACGGACAGGGTCTGGTAGTGCCCTAGTCCTTCCTGTCAGACTGACGGACAGGGTCCGGTAGTGCCCTAGTCCTTTCTGTCAGACTGACGGACAGGGTCCGGTAGTGCCCTAGTCCTTCCTGTCAGACTGACGGACAGGGTCCGGTAGTGCCCTAGTCCTTCCTGTCAGACTGACGGACAGGGTCCGGTAGTGCCCTAGTCCTTTCTGTCAGACTGACGGACAGGGTCCGGTAGTGCCCTAGTCCTTCCTGTCAGACTGACAGACAGGGTCTGGTAGTGCCCTAGTCCTTTCTGTCAGACTGATGGACAGGGTCTGGTAGTGCCCTAGTCCTTCCTGTCAGACTGATGGACAGGGTCTGGTAGTGCCATAGTCCTTTCTGTCAGACTGACGGACAGGGTCTGGTAGTGCCCTAGTCCTTCCTGTCAGACTGACGGACAGGGTCTGGTAGTGCCCTAGTCCTTTCTGTCAGACTGACGGACAGGGTCTGGTAGTGCCCTAGTCCTTCCTGTCAGACTGACGGACAGGGTCTGGTAGTGCCCTAGTCCTTCCTGTCAGACTGACGGACAGGGTCCGGTAGTGCCCTAGTCTTTCATGTCAGACTGATGGACAGGGTCCGGTAGTGCCCTAGTCCTTCCTGTCAGACTGACGGACAGGGTCTGGTAGTGCCCTAGTCCTTCCTGTCAGACTGATGGACAGGGTCTGGTAGTGCCATAGTCCTCCCTGTCAGACTGATTGACAGGGTCTGGTAGTGCCCTAGTCCTTCCTGTCAGACTGACGGACAGGGTCCGGTAGTGCCCTAGTCCTTCCTGTCAGACTGACGGACAGGGTCTGGTAGTGCCCTTGTCCTTTCTGTCAGACTGACGGACAGGGTCTGGTAGTGCCCTAGTCCTTCCTGTCAGACTGACGGACAGGGTCCGGTAGTGCCCTAGTCCTTCCTGTCAGACTGACGGACAGGGTCCGGAAGTAACCTAGTCCTTTCTGTCAGACTGACAGACAGGGTCTGGTAGTGCCCTAGTCCTTCCTGTCAGACTGAAGGACAGGGTCTGGTAGTGCCCTAGTCCTTTCTGTCAGACTGACGGACAGGGTCGGGTAATGCCATAGTCCTTCCTGTCAGACTGACGGACAGGGTCTGGTAGTGCCCTAGTCCTTTCTGTCAGACTGACGGACAGTGTCTGGTAGTGCCCTAGTCCTTTCTGTCAGACTGACGGACAGGGTCTGGTAGTGCCCTAGTCCTTCCTGTCAGACTGACGGACAGGGTCTGGTAGTGCCCTAGTCCTTTCTGTCAGACTGACGGACAGGGTCTGGTAGTGCCATAGTCCTCCCTGTCAGACTGACGGACAGGGTCTGGTTGTGCCATAGTCCTCCCTGTCAGACTGATGGACAGGGTCTGGTAGTGCCCTAGTCCTTTCTGTCAGACTGACGGACAGGGTCTGGTAGTGCCCTAGTACTTCCTGTCAGGCTGACGGACAGGGTCTGGTAGTGCCCTAGTCCTTTCTGTCAGACTGACGGACAGGGTCTGGTAGTGCCCTAGTCCTTTCTGTCAGACTGACGGACAGGGTCTGGTAGTTCCCTGGTCCTTCCTGTCAGACTGACGGACAGGGTCTGGTAGTGCCCTAGTTTTTCCTGTCAGACTGACGGACAGGGTCTGGTAGTGCCCTAATCCTTCCTGTCAGACTGACGGACAGGGTCTGGTAGTGCCCTAGTCCTTCCTGTTAGACTGATGGACAGGGTCCAGTAGTGCCCTAGTCCTTTCTGTCAGACTGACAGACAGGGTCTGGTAGTGCCCTAGTCTTTCCTGTCAGACTGACGGACAGGGTCTGGTAGTGCCCTAGTCCTTTCTGTCAGACTGAAGGACAGGGTCTGGTAGTGCCCTAGTCCTTTCTGTCAGACTGACGGACAGGGTCGGGTAATGCCATAGTCCTTCCTGTCAGACTGACGGACTGTGACTGGTAGTGCCCTAGAGCTTTCTGTCAGACTGACGGACAGGGTCTGGTAGTGCCCTAGTCCTTTCTGTCAGACTGATGGACAGGGTCTGGTAGTGCCCTAGTCCTTTCTGTTAGACTTACGGACAGGGTTTGGTAGTGCCATAGTCCTCCCTGTCAGACTGATGGACAGGGTCTGGTAGTGCCCTAGTCCTTCCTGTCAGACTGATGGACAGGGTCTGGTAGTGCCATAGTCCTTTCTGTCAGACTGACGGACAGGGTCTGGTAGTGCCCTAGTCCTTCCTGTCAGACTGACGGACAGGGTCTGGTAGTGCCCTAGTCCTTTCTGTCATTCTGACGGACAGGGTCTGGTAGTGCCATAGTCCTTTCTGTCAGACTGACGGACAGGGTCTGGTAGTGCCCTAGTCCTTCCTGTCAGACTGACGGACAGGGTCTGGTAGTGCCATAGTCCTCCCTGTCAGACTGATGGACAGGGTCTGGTAGTGCCCTAGTCCATTCTGTCAGACTGATGGACAGGGTCTGGTAGTGCCCTAGTCCTTTCTGTTAGACTTACGGACAGGGTTTGGTAGTGCCATAGTCCTCCCTGTCAGACTGATGGACAGGGTCTGGTAGTGCCCTTGTCCTTTCTGTCAGACTGATGGACAGGGTCTGGTAGTGCCATAGTCCTTTTTGTCAGACTGACGGACAGGGTCTGGTAGTGCCCTAGTCCTTTTTGTCAGACTGACGGACAGGGTCTGGTGGTGCCATAGTACTTTCTTTCAGACTGACGGACAGGGTCTGGTAGTGCCCTAGTCCTTTTTGTCAGACTGACGGACAGTGTCTGGTAGTGCCCTAGTCCTTTCCGTCAGACTGAAGGACAGGGTCTGGTAGTGCCCTAGTACTCCCTGTCAGACTGATGGACAGGGTCTGGTAGTGCCCTAGTCCTTCCTGTCAGACTGACGGACAGGTTCTGGTAGTGCCCTAGTCCTTCCTGTCAGACTGATGGACAGGGTCTGGTAGTGCCCTAGTCCTTCCTGTCAGACTGACGGACAGGGTCTGGTAGTGCCATAGTCCTCCCTGTCAGACTGATGGACAGGGTCTGGTAGTGCCCTAGTCCTTTCTGTCAGACTGATGGACAGGGTCTGGGAGTGCCCTAGTCCTTTCTGTCAGACTGAAGGACAGGGTCTGGTAGTGCCCTAGTCCTTTCTGTCAGACTGACGGACAGGGTCTGGTAGTGCCCTAGTACTCCCTGTGAGACTGATGGACAGGGTCGGGTAGTGCCATAGTCCTTCCTGTCAGACTGAAGGACAGGGTCTGGTAGTGCCCTAGTCCTTTCTGTCAGACTGACGGACAGGGTCTGGTAGTGCCCTAGTCCTTTCTGTCAGATTGACGGACAGGGTTTGGTATTGCCATAGCCATCCCTGTCAGACTGATGGACAGGGTCTGGTAGTGCCCTAGTCCTTCCTGTCAGACTGACGGACAGGGTCTGGTAGTGCCCTAGTCCTTTTTGTCAGACTGACGGACAGGGTCTGGTAGTGCCATAGTCCTTTCTTTCAGACTGACGGACAGGGTCTGGTAGTGCCCTAGTCCTTTCTGTCAGACTGACGGACAGGGCCTGGTAGTGCCCTAGTCCTTCCTGTCAGACTGACGGACAGGGTCTGGTAGTGCCCTAGTCCTTCCTGTCGGACTGACGGACAGGGTCTGGTAGTGCCCTAGTCCTTTCTGTCAGACTGACGGACAGGGTCTGGTAGTGCCCTAGTCCTTTCTGTCAGACTGACGGACAGGGTCTGGTAGTGCCCTAGTCCTTTCTGTCAGACTGACGGACAGGGTCTGGTAGTTCCCTAGTCCTTCCTGTCAGACTGACGGACAGGGTCTGGTAGTGCCCTAGTCCTTCCTGTCAGACTGACGGACAGGGTCTGGTAGTGCCCTAGTCCTTCCTGTCAGACTGACGGACAGGGTCTGGTAGTGCCCTAGTCCTTCCTGTCAGACTGACGGACAGGGTCCGGTAGTGCCCTAGTCCTTTCTGTCAGACTGATGGACAGGGTCTGGTAGTGCCCTAGTCCTTCCTGTCAGACTGACGGACAGGGTCCGGTAGTGCCCTAGTCCTTTCTGTCAGACTGACGGACAGGGTCTGGTAGTGCCCTAGTCCTTCCTGTCAGACTGACGGACAGGGTCCAGTAGTGCCCTAGTCCTTTCTGTCAGACTGACAGACAGGGTCTGGTAGTGCCCTAGTCTTTCCTGTCAGACTGACGGACAGGGTCAGGTAGTGCCCTAGTCCTTTCTGTCAGACTGAAGGACAGGGTCTGGTAGTGCCCTAGTCCTTTCTGTCAGACTGACGGACAGGGTCTGGTAGTGCCCTAGTCCTTTCTGTCAGACTGATGGACAGGGTCTGGTAGTGCCCTAGTCCTTTCTGTTAGACTTACGGACAGGGTTTGGTAGTGCCATAGTCCTCCCTGTCAGACTGTTGGACAGGGTCTGGTAGTGCCCTAGTCCTTTTTGTCAGACTGACGGACAGGGTCTGGTAGTGCCCTAGTCCTTTCTGTCAGACTGAAGGACAGGGTCTGGTAGTGCCCTAGTCCTTTCTGTCAGACTGACGGACAGGGTCTGGTAGTGCCCTAGTCCTTTTTGTCAGACTGACGGACAGTGTCTGGTAGTGCCCTAGTCCTTTCCGTCAGACTGAAGGACAGGGTCTGGTAGTGCCTTAGTCATTTTTGTCAGACTGACGGACAGGGCCTGGTGGTGCCATAGTCCTTTCTTTCAGACTGACGGACAGGGTCTGGTAGTGCCCTAGTCCTTTTTGTCAGACTGACGGACAGTGTCTGGTAGTGCCCTAGTCCTTTCCGTCAGACTGAAGGACAGGGTCTGGTAGTGCCCTACTCCTTTCTGTCAGAATGACGGACAGGTTCTGGTAGTGCCCTAGTACTCCCTGTCAGACTGATGGACAGGGTCTGGTAGTGCCCTAGTCCTTCCTGTCAGACTGACGGACAGGTTCTGGTAGTGCCCTAGTCCTTCCTGTCAGACTGATTGACAGGGTCTGGTAGTGCCATAGTCCTTTCTGTCAGACTGACGGACAGGGTCTGGTAGTGCCCTAGTCCTTCCTGTCAGACTGACGGACAGGGTCTGGTAGTGCCCTAGTCCTTTCTGTCATTCTGACGGACAGGGTCTGGTAGTGCCATAGTCCTTTCTGTCATTCTGACGGACAGGGTCTGGTAGTGCCATAGTCCTTTCTGTCAGACTGAAGGACAGGGTCTGGTAGTGCCATAGTCCTCCCTGTCAGACTGATGGACAGGGTCTGGTAGTGCCCTAGTCCATTCTGTCAGACTGATGGACAGGGTCTGGTAGTGCCCTAGTCCTTTCTGTTAGACTTACGGACAGGGTTTGGTAGTGCCATAGTCCTCCCTGTCAGACTGATGGACAGGGTCTGGTAGTGCCCTAGTCCTTTTTGTCAGACTGACGGACAGGGTCTGGTAGTGCCCTAGTCCTTTTTGTCAGACTGACGGACAGGGTCCGGTAGTGCCCTAGTCCTTTCTGTCAGACTGATGGACAGGGTCTGGTAGTGCCCTAGTCCTTCCTGTCAGACTGACGGACAGGGTCCGGTAGTGCCCTAGTCCTTTCTGTCAGACTGACGGACAGGGTCTGGTAGTGCCCTAGTCCTTCCTGTCAGACTGACGGACAGGGTCCGGTAGTGCCCTAGTCCTTTCTGTCAGACTGACGGACAGGGTCTGGTAGTGCCCTAGTCCTTCCTGTCAGACTGACGGACAGGGTCCAGTAGTGCCCTAGTCCTTTCTGTCAGACTGACAGACAGGGTCTGGTAGTGCCCTAGTCTTTCCTGTCAGACTGACGGACAGGGTCAGGTAGTGCCCTAGTCCTTTCTGTCAGACTGAAGGACAGGGTCTGGTAGTGCCCTAGTCCTTTCTGTCAGACTGACGGACAGGGTCTGGTAGTGCCCTAGTCCTTTCTGTCAGACTGATGGACAGGGTCTGGTAGTGCCCTAGTCCTTTCTGTTAGACTTACGGACAGGGTTTGGTAGTGCCATAGTCCTCCCTGTCAGACTGATGGACAGGGTCTGGTAGTGCCCTAGTCCTTTTTGTCAGACTGACGGACAGGGTCTGGTAGTGCCCTAGTCCTTTCCGTCAGACTGAAGGACAGGGTCTGGTAGTGCCCTAGTCCTTTCTTTCAGACTGACGGACAGGGTCTGGTAGTGCCCTAGTCCTTTTTGTCAGACTGACGGACAGTGTCTGGTAGTGCCCTAGTCCTTTCCGTCAGACTGAAGGACAGGGTCTGGTAGTGCCCTAGTCATTTTTGTCAGACTGACGGACAGGGCCTGGTGGTGCCATAGTTCTTTCTTTCAGACTGACGGACAGGGTCTGGTAGTGCCCTAGTCCTTTTTGTCAGACTGACGGACAGTGTCTGGTAGTGCCCTAGTCCTTTCCGTCAGACTGAAGGACAGGGTCTGGTAGTGCCCTAGTCCTTTCTGTCAGAATGACGGACAGGTTCTGGTAGTGCCCTAGTACTCCCTGTCAGACTGATGGACAGGGTCTGGTAGTGCCCTAGTCCTTCCTGTCAGACTGACGGACAGGTTCTGGTAGTGCCCTAGTCCTTCCTGTCAGACTGATTGACAGGGTCTGGTAGTGCCATAGTCCTTTCTGTCAGACTGACGGACAGGGTCTGGTAGTGCCCTAGTCCTTCCTGTCAGACTGACGGACAGGGTCTGGTAGTGCCCTAGTCCTTTCTGTCATTCTGACGGACAGGGTCTGGTAGTGCCATAGTCCTTTCTGTCATTCTGACGGACAGGGTCTGGTAGTGCCATAGTCCTTTCTGTCAGACTGAAGGACAGGGTCTGGTAGTGCCATAGTCCTCCCTGTCAGACTGATGGACAGGGTCTGGTAGTGCCCTAGTCCATTCTGTCAGACTGATGGACAGGGTCTGGTAGTGCCCTAGTCCTTTCTGTTAGACTTACGGACAGGGTTTGGTAGTGCCATAGTCCTCCCTGTCAGACTGATGGACAGGGTCTGGTAGTGCCCTAGTCCTTTTTGTCAGACTGACGGACAGGGTCTGGTAGTGCCCTAGTCCTTTTTGTCAGACTGACGGACAGGGTCTGGTGGTGCCATAGTACTTTCTTTCAGACTGACGGACAGGGTCTGGTAGTGCCCTAGTCCTTTTTGTCAGACTGACGGACAGTGTCTGATAGTGCCCTAGTCCTTTCCGTCAGACTGAAGGACAGGGTCTGGTAGTGCCCTAGTACTCCCTGTCAGACTGATGGACAGGGTCTGGTAGTGCCCTAGTCCTTCCTGTCAGACTGACGGACAGGTTCTGGTAGTGCCCTAGTCCTTCCTGTCAGACTGATGGACAGGGTCTGGTAGTGCCCTAGTCCTTCCTGTCAGACTGACGGACAGGGTCTGGTAGTGCCATAGTCCTCCCTGTCAGACTGATGGACAGGGTCCGGTAGTGCCCTAGTCCTTCCTGTCAGACTGACGGACAGGATCCGGTAGTGCCCTGGTCCTTCCTGTCAGACTGACGGACAGGGTCTGGTAGTGCCCTAGTCCTTCCTGTCAGACTGACGGACAGGGTCTGGTAGTGCCCTAGCCCTTCCTGTCAGACTGACGGACAGGGTCTGGTAGTGCCCTAGTCCTTTCCGTCAGACTGAAGGACAGGGTCTGGTAGTGCCCTAGTCCTTTCTGTCAGACTGACGGACAGGGTCTGGTAGTGCCCTAGTCCTTTTTGTCAGACTGACGGACAGTGTCTGGTAGTGCCCTAGTCCTTTCCGTCAGACTGAAGGACAGGGTCTGGTAGTGCCCTAGTCATTTTTGTCAGACTGACGGACAGGGCCTGGTGGTGCCATAGTTCTTTCTTTCAGACTGACGGACAGGGTCTGGTAGTGCCCTAGTCCTTTTTGTCAGACTGACGGACAGTGTCTGGTAGTGCCCTAGTCCTTTCCGTCAGACTGAAGGACAGGGTCTGGTAGTGCCCTAGTCCTTTCTGTCAGAATGACGGACAGGTTCTGGTAGTGCCCTAGTACTCCCTGTCAGACTGATGGACAGGGTCTGGTAGTGCCCTAGTCCTTCCTGTCAGACTGACGGACAGGTTCTGGTAGTGCCCTAGTCCTTCCTGTCAGACTGATTGACAGGGTCTGGTAGTGCCATAGTCCTTTCTGTCAGACTGACGGACAGGGTCTGGTAGTGCCCTAGTCCTTCCTGTCAGACTGACGGACAGGGTCTGGTAGTGCCCTAGTCCTTTCTGTCATTCTGACGGACAGGGTCTGGTAGTGCCATAGTCCTTTCTGTCATTCTGACGGACAGGGTCTGGTAGTGCCATAGTCCTTTCTGTCAGACTGAAGGACAGGGTCTGGTAGTGCCATAGTCCTCCCTGTCAGACTGATGGACAGGGTCTGGTAGTGCCCTAGTCCATTCTGTCAGACTGATGGACAGGGTCTGGTAGTGCCCTAGTCCTTTCTGTTAGACTTACGGACAGGGTTTGGTAGTGCCATAGTCCTCCCTGTCAGACTGATGGACAGGGTCTGGTAGTGCCCTAGTCCTTTTTGTCAGACTGACGGACAGGGTCTGGTAGTGCCCTAGTCCTTTTTGTCAGACTGACGGACAGGGTCTGGTGGTGCCATAGTACTTTCTTTCAGACTGACGGACAGGGTCTGGTAGTGCCCTAGTCCTTTTTGTCAGACTGACGGACAGTGTCTGATAGTGCCCTAGTCCTTTCCGTCAGACTGAAGGACAGGGTCTGGTAGTGCCCTAGTACTCCCTGTCAGACTGATGGACAGGGTCTGGTAGTGCCCTAGTCCTTCCTGTCAGACTGACGGACAGGTTCTGGTAGTGCCCTAGTCCTTCCTGTCAGACTGATGGACAGGGTCTGGTAGTGCCCTAGTCCTTCCTGTCAGACTGACGGACAGGGTCTGGTAGTGCCATAGTCCTCCCTGTCAGACTGATGGACAGGGTCCGGTAGTGCCCTAGTCCTTCCTGTCAGACTGACGGACAGGATCCGGTAGTGCCCTGGTCCTTCCTGTCAGACTGACGGACAGGGTCTGGTAGTGCCCTAGTCCTTCCTGTCAGACTGACGGACAGGGTCTGGTAGTGCCCTAGCCCTTCCTGTCAGACTGACGGACAGGGTCTGGTAGTGCCCTAGTCCTTCCTGTCAGACTGACGGACAGGGTCTGGTAGTGCCCTAGTCCTTCCTGTCAGACTGACGGACAGGCTCTGGTGGTGCGCTAGTCCTTCCTGTCAGACTGACGGACAGGCTCTGGTAGTGCCCTAGTCCTTCCTGTCAGACTGACGGACAGGGTCTGGTAGTGCCATAGTCCTCCCTGTCAGACTGACGGACAGGGTCTGGTAGTGCCCTAGTCCTTTCTGTCAGACTGAAGGACAGGGTCTGGTAGTGCCCTAGTCCTTTCTGTCAGACTGAAGGACAGGGTCTGGTAGTGCCCTAGTCCTTCCTGTCAGACTGACGGACAGGGTCTGGTAGTGCCCTAGTCCTTCCTGTCAGACTGACGGACAGGCTCTGGTGGTGCCCTAGTCCTTCCTGTCAGACTGACGGACAGGGTCTGGTAGTGCCCTAGTCCTTCCTGTCAGACTGACGGACAGGGTCTGGTAGTGCCCTAGTCCTTCCTGTCAGACTGACGGACAGGCTCTGGTGGTGCCCTAGTCCTTCCTGTCAGACTGACGGACAGGCTCTGGTAGTGCCCTAGTCCTTCCTGTCAGACTGACGGACAGGGTCTGGTAGTGCCATAGTCCTCCCTGTCAGACTGACGGACAGGGTCTGGTAGTGCCCTAGTCCTTTCTGTCAGACTGAAGGACAGGGTCTGGCAGTGCCCTAGTCCTTCCTGTCAGACTGACGGACAGGGTCTGGTAGTGCCCTAGTCCTTTCTGTCAGACTGACGGACAGGGTCTGGTAGTGCCCTAGTCCTTTCTGTCAGACTGATGGACAGGGTCTGGTAGTGCCCTAGTCCTTCCTGTCAGACTGATGGACAGGGTCTGGTAGTGCCCTAGTCCTTTCTGCCAGACTGATGGACAGGGTCTGGTAGTGCCCTAGTCCTTTTTGTCAGACTGATGGACAGGGTCTGGTAGTGCCATAGTCCTTTCTGTCAGACTGATGGACAGGGTCTGGTAGTGCCCTAGTCCTCCCTGTCAGACTGATGGACAGGGTCTGGTAGTGCCCTAGTCCTTCCTGTCAGACTGACGGACAGGGTCTGGTAGTGCCCTAGTCCTTTCTGTAAGACTGACGGACAGGGTCTGGTAGTGCCCTAGTCCTTTCTGTAAGACTGACGGACAGGGTCTGGTAGTGCCCTAGTCCTTTCTGTCAGAATGACGGACAGGTTCTGGTAGTGCCCTAGTACTCCCTGTCAGACTGATGGACAGGGTCTGGTAGTGCCCTAGTCCTTCCTGTCAGACTGACGGACAGGTTCTGGTAGTGCCCTAGTCCTTCCTGTCAGACTGATTGACAGGGTCTGGTAGTGCCATAGTCCTTTCTGTCAGACTGACGGACAGGGTCTGGTAGTGCCCTAGTCCTTCCTGTCAGACTGACGGACAGGGTCTGGTAGTGCCCTAGTCCTTTCTGTCATTCTGACGGACAGGGTCTGGTAGTGCCATAGTCCTTTCTGTCATTCTGACGGACAGGGTCTGGTAGTGCCATAGTCCTTTCTGTCAGACTGAAGGACAGGGTCTGGTAGTGCCATAGTCCTCCCTGTCAGACTGATGGACAGGGTCTGGTAGTGCCCTAGTCCATTCTGTCAGACTGATGGACAGGGTCTGGTAGTGCCCTAGTCCTTTCTGTTAGACTTACGGACAGGGTTTGGTAGTGCCATAGTCCTCCCTGTCAGACTGATGGACAGGGTCTGGTAGTGCCCTAGTCCTTTTTGTCAGACTGACGGACAGGGTCTGGTAGTGCCCTAGTCCTTTTTGTCAGACTGACGGACAGGGTCTGGTGGTGCCATAGTACTTTCTTTCAGACTGACGGACAGGGTCTGGTAGTGCCCTAGTCCTTTTTGTCAGACTGACGGACAGTGTCTGGTAGTGCCCTAGTCCTTTCCGTCAGACTGAAGGACAGGGTCTGGTAGTGCCCTAGTACTCCCTGTCAGACTGATGGACAGGGTCTGGTAGTGCCCTAGTCCTTCCTGTCAGACTGACGGACAGGTTCTGGTAGTGCCCTAGTCCTTCCTGTCAGACTGATGGACAGGGTCTGGTAGTGCCCTAGTCCTTCCTGTCAGACTGACGGACAGGGTCTGGTAGTGCCATAGTCCTCCCTGTCAGACTGATGGACAGGGTCCGGTAGTGCCCTAGTCCTTCCTGTCAGACTGGCGGACAGGATCCGGTAGTGCCCTGGTCCTTCCTGTCAGACTGACGGACAGGGTCTGGTAGTGCCCTAGTCCTTCCTGTCAGACTGACGGACAGGGTCTGGTAGTGCCCTAGCCTTTCCTGTCAGACTGACGGACAGGGTCTGGTAGTGCCCTAGTCCTTCCTGTCAGACTGACGGACAGGGTCTGGTAGTGCCCTAGTCCTTCCTGTCAGACTGACGGACAGGCTCTGGTGGTGCCCTAGTCCTTCCTGTCAGACTGACGGACAGGCTCTGGTAGTGCCCTAGTCCTTCCTGTCAGACTGACGGACAGGGTCTGGTAGTGCCCTAGTCCTCCCTGTCAGACTGACGGACAGGGTCTGGTAGTGCCCTAGTCCTTTCTGTCAGACTGAAGGACAGGGTCTGGTAGTGCCCTAGTCCTTTCTGTCAGACTGAAGGACAGGGTCTGGTAGTGCCCTAGTCCTTCCTGTCAGACTGACGGACAGGGTCTGGTAGTGCCCTAGTCCTTCCTGTCAGACTGACGGACAGGCTCTGGTGGTGCCCTAGTCCTTCCTGTCAGACTGACGGACAGGGTCTGGTAGTGCCCTTGTCCTTCCTGTCAGACTGACGGACAGGGTCTGGTAGTGCCCTAGTCCTTCCTGTCAGACTGACGGACAGGCTCTGGTGGTGCCCTAGTCCTTCCTGTCAGACTGACGGACAGGCTCTGGTAGTGCCCTAGTCCTTCCTGTCAGACTGACGGACAGGGTCTGGTAGTGCCATAGTCCTCCCTGTCAGACTGACGGACAGGGTCTGGTAGTGCCCTAGTCCTTTCTGTCAGACTGAAGGACAGGGTCTGGTAGTGCCCTAGTCCTTTCTGTCAGACTGAAGGACAGGGTCTGGTAGTGCCCTAGTCCTTCCTGTCAGACTGACGGACAGGGTCTGGTAGTGCCCTAGTCCTTTCTGTCAGACTGACGGACAGGGTCTGGTAGTGCCCTAGTCCTTTCTGTCAGACTGACGGACAGGGTCTGGTAGTGCCCTAGTCCTTCCTGTCAGACTGATGGACAGGGTCTGGTAGTGCCCTAGTCCTTTCTGCCAGACTGATGGACAGGGTCTGGTAGTGCCCTAGTCCTTTTTGTCAGACTGATGGACAGGGTCTGGTAGTGCCATAGTCCTTTCTGTCAGACTGATGGACAGGGTCTGGTAGTGCCATAGTCCTTTCTGTCAGACTGACGGACAGGGTCTGGTAGTGCCCTAGTCCTTCCTGTCAGACTGACGGACAGGGTCTGGTAGTGCCCTAGTCCTTTCTGTCATTCTGACGGACAGGGTCTGGTAGTGCCATAGTCCTTTCTGTCATTCTGACGGACAGGGTCTGGTAGTGCCATAGTCCTTTCTGTCAGACTGAAGGACAGGGTGTGGTAGTGCCATAGTCCTCCCTGTCAGACTGATGGACAGGGTCTGGTAGTGCCCTAGTCCATTCTGTCAGACTGATGGACAGGGTCTGGTAGTGCCCTAGTCCTTTCTGTTAGACTTACGGACAGGGTTTGGTAGTGCCATAGTCCTCCCTGTCAGACTGATGGACAGGGTCTGGTAGTGCCCTAGTCCTTTTTGTCAGACTGACGGACAGGGTCTGGTAGTGCCCTAGTCCTTTTTGTCAGACTGACGGACAGGGTCTGGTGGTGCCATAGTACTTTCTTTCAGACTGACGGACAGGGTCTGGTAGTGCCCTAGTCCTTTTTGTCAGACTGACGGATAGTGTCTGGTAGTGCCCTAGTCCTTTCCGTCAGACTGAAGAACAGGGTCTGGTAGTGCCCTAGTACTCCCTGTCAGACTGATGGACAGGGTCTGGTAGTGCCCTAGTCCTTCCTGTCAGACTGACGGACAGGTTCTGGTAGTGCCCTAGTCCTTCCTGTCAGACTGATGGACAGGGTCTGGTAGTGCCCTAGTCCTTCCTGTCAGACTGACGGACAGGGTCTGGTAGTGCCATAGTCCTCCCTGTCAGACTGATGGACAGGGTCCGGTAGTGCCCTAGTCCTTCCTGTCAGACTGACGGACAGGATCCGGTAGTGCCCTGGTCCTTCCTGTCAGACTGACGGACAGGGTCTGGTAGTGCCCTAGTCCTTCCTGTCAGACTGACGGACAGGGTCTGGTAGTGCCCTAGCCCTTCCTGTCAGACTGACGGACAGGGTCTGGTAGTGCCCTAGTCCTTCCTGTCAGACTGACGGACAGGGTCTGGTAGTGCCCTAGTCCTTCCTGTCAGACTGACGGACAGGCTCTGGTGGTGCCCTAGTCCTTCCTGTCAGACTGACGGACAGGCTCTGGTAGTGCCCTAGTCCTTCCTGTCAGACTGACGGACAGGGTCTGGTAGTGCCATAGTCCTCCCTGTCAGACTGACGGACAGGGTCTGGTAGTGCCCTAGTCCTTTCTGTCAGACTGACGGACAGGGTCTGGTAGTGCCCTAGTCCTTTCTGTCAGACTGAAGGACAGGGTCTGGTAGTGCCCTAGTCCTTCCTGTCAGACTGACGGACAGGGTCTGGTAGTGCCCTAGTCCTTCCTGTCAGACTGACGGACAGGCTCTGGTAGTGCCCTAGTCCTTCCTGTCAGACTGACGGACAGGGTCTGGTAGTGCCCTAGTCCTTCCTGTCAGACTGACGGACAGGGTCTGGTAGTGCCCTAGTCCTTCCTGTCAGACTGACGGACAGGCTCTGGTGGTGCCCTAGTCCTTCCTGTCAGACTGACGGACAGGCTCTGGTAGTGCCCTAGTCCTTCCTGTCAGACTGACGGACAGGGTCTGGTAGTGCCATAGTCCTCCCTGTCAGACTGACGGACAGGGTCTGGTAGTGCCCTAGTCCTTTCTGTCAGACTGAAGGACAGGGTCTGGTAGTGCCCTAGTCCTTTCTGTCAGACTGAAGGACAGGGTCTGGTAGTGCCCTAGTCCTTCCTGTCAGACTGACGGACAGGCTCTGGTGGTGCCCTAGTCCTTCCTGTCAGACTGACGGACAGGCTCTGGTAGTGCCCTAGTCCTTCCTGTCAGACTGACGGACAGGGTCTGGTAGTGCCATAGTCCTACCTGTCAGACTGACGGACAGGGTCTGGTAGTGCCCTAGTCCTTTCTGTCAGACTGAAGGACAGGGTCTGGTAGTGCCCTAGTCCTTTCTGTCAGACTGAAGGACAGGGTCTGGTAGTGCCCTAGTCCTTCCTGTCAGACTGACGGACAGGGTCTGGTAGTGCCCTAGTCCTTTCTGTCAGACTGACGGACAGGGTCTGGTAGTGCCCTAGTCCTTTCTGTCAGACTGACGGACAGGGTCTGGTAGTGCCCTAGTCCTTCCTGTCAGACTGACGGACAGGGTCTGGTAGTGCCCTAGTCCTTTCTGCCAGACTGATGGACAGGGTCTGGTAGTGCCCTAGTCCTTTTTGTCAGACTGATGGACAGGGTCTGGTAGTGCCATAGTCCTTTCTGTCAGACTGATGGACAGGGTCTGGTAGTGCCCTAGTCCTCCCTGTCAGACTGATGGACAGGGTCTGGTAGTGCCCTAGTCCTTCCTGTCAGACTGACGGACAGGGTCTGGTAGTGCCCTAGTCCTTTCTGTAAGACTGACGGACAGGGTCTGGTAGTGCCCTAGTCCTTTATGTAAGACTGACGGACAGGGTCTGGTAGTGCCCTAGTCCTTCCTGTCAGACTGACGGACAGGGTCTGGTAGTGCCCTAGTCCTTTCTGCCAGACTGACGGACAGGGTCTGGTAGTGCCATAGTCCTTCTTGTCAGACTGACGGACAGGGTCTGGTAGTGCCCTAGTCCTTTCTGTCAGACTGACGGACAGGGTCTGGTAGTGCCCTAGTCCTTTCTGTCAGACTGACGGACAGGGTCTGGTAGTGCCCTAGTCCTTTCTGTCAGACTGACGGACAGGGTCTGGTAGTGCCCTCGTCCTTTCTGTCAGACTGACGGACAGGGTCTGGTAGTGCCATAGTTCTCCCTGTCAGACTGATGGACAGGGTCTGGTAGTGCCCTAGTCCTTTCTGTCAGACTGACGGACAGGGTCTGGTAGTGCCCTAGTCCTTTCTGTCAGACTGACGGACAGGGTCTGGTAGTGCCATAGTTCTCCCTGTCAGACTGATGGACAGGGTCTGGTAGTGCCCTAGTCCTTCCTGTCAGACTGATGGACAGGGTCTGGTAGTGCCCTAGTCCTTTCTGTCAGAATAATCAACAGAGGACTTGGAAAGCATTTCACCTCCCGTAGAAGTGGCACTATGGTTATAGTGAGTAACCTAATTTATGTTCCTGCAACTCCACCTTCTAGTGAGTTCATACAAACTGTCATCTACAATTCTGATCGATTGGAGACTGTCAGAAAACATTGTTGGAACGTTAATAATTTGGTTGTTATTCCAATGGTTATCTCGAGGCTCATGTCCCAGGGGCAGAGTGGCCCACACTTATTTAATATGGTGTTTTTAAATGTTAGAGCAATTACTAGGAAAAGCCTTTCTCGTGAATGTCCTCATTACTGAGCACGAAGTTGATTGTATGTTTTTCACTGAAATATGCCTGTCTTCAGATTGTAGTGCCTGTCACGGTTGTCGTAGGAATGAGCGGACCAAAGTGCAGCGTGTGTCATTCCACATTTTATTTATACTGTGAAACTATGCAATACATAAATAAACTGAATGACAAAAACAACAAACCGTGACGCAGAGGTGAAACATACACTACTCAAAATTAATCTCCCACAAACCCAGGTGGGACAAAAACCAACTTAAATATGACCTCCAATTAGAGACAACGATGACCAGCTGCCTCTAATTGGAGATCATCTCAAACAAAGCCCAACATAGAAATACAAAACTAGAACAACCCAACATAGAAATACAAAACTAGAACATAACAACATAGAAAAACTAAACTAGAAAAAAACGCTGTCACACCCTGACCTACTCTATTATAGAAAATAACAGCTTACTATGGTCAGGGCGTGACAGTTCCACTCCCATTGAAGACTCCCCCAGATTACAGCTTTTCATCCTGTATCAGAAAAGGTAAAAGGCATGGGGGGACAGCCTCTATTTTTAGTAATGCTCTTAGCTGTAAGGACATTTCATTTGACGATTTTGGATCTTTTGAGTGTCATGCTATACTGTTTAAATGTAAGCCACCAGTGCTGGCTATAATCCTGTATAGGCCACCAAAGCCATGGCGCACTTGCTTTGCTGATTTCTCTGAAATGTTGTCGATTGTCCTCGAGAAATATGATGAAGTCATTGTGTTGGGCGATTTTAATATTCATGTAGACAAAGAGAATCACTCCAAGGCCACTGAGTTTAGGAATCTTTTGAGCTCTATGGACTTTATCTAACATGTTACTGGGGCCCCCCCATAACCACGGCCATACTCTGAACCTGGATTTTACCAAGGGGTTTCTATTGACATATTCCCTATTATTGTGTCACGATTCCCACCGACGGTAGCGCCCCCTCCTGCTCGGGTGGCGCTCCGCGGTCGTCGTCACCGGCCTATTAGCTGCCACTGATTCCCTTTTTGTTTTTCCCCTGTTTGTGATTGTGTGCACCTGTTCTGAGTGGAGGTGATTAGCGGGGCTATTTAATTTAGCTGGTCCGCCTTTTCTTTGTGCGGGATTGCGTTTATCTGTTGAATGCTTGTGTACACGCTGGTTGTATTTTTGCGCTAGTTTTGCGCCGACTGTGTAATTCCCCCTGTGTTTGGGGCACTTTGTTTTGTGTGCGCTCTCATCACTGTTTGGGGTGGCTTGTGTTTTTCGCCATTTGGCCTATTAAAAGCCACTACCCTGTATTCGCTGCTTCCTGCGTTTGATTCCTCACCCACGACGCCCGAGCATTACATATTGATGTTGTTTTATCTGATCACCCCTGTGTATTTTCTACAACATTATTGCCCTTAGCACAGGGCAATACTGAACACATTATTAAGAAATGGTATCTTACCTCTGAACTTGCTACAAATTTAATTGTGTATGAACACGTCACCTATTCTGCCTTCCTCTTTTGATGATTTAGGTGATAACTTTAACAGCAAATGAAGGGCAACCATTGATGCCATAGCTCCAGTACAGTTGAAAAAGGCCACATCCAAACAGAGAACCCCATGGATTAGTGAGGAAACTAAAGTTTCAGGTCCATTATGATATTCTGAGAGAGCAACTTGGAATATATAACAAGGCTACTAGAAAAGCCAGAATAAATCAAGAGTGCTCTTCTTGACCATTGACGGCCTGCTAAATCCTAACCCCGCAAACCTATGTAAACTTTCCTCTACATCTAATTGTGATGAGTTTGCGGCATATTTCGGAGATAAGATAACACACATTATAAACTGGGTGGGTCGAGCACTGATTGCTGATTGGCTGACAGCCGTGGTATATCAGACCGTATACCACGGGTATGACAAAACATTTATTTCTTCTGCTCTAATTACATTGGTAACCAGTTTATAATAGTAATAAGGCAGCTCAGGGGGTTTGTGATATATGGCCAATATACCACACCTCCTCGGGCTTTGCTTAGTTAGGCTGGGTATCAGTCAAGCAGGACCCGCTGAGAGGTTTGATGATATGTTCCCTAGCCTACCACACAAAGGCACTATGGAGTTATTTTCCCTGGTTGACACAGACCTGCGCAGGAAAGTGATATCACAACTTAAGCCTTCTACCTGCCTTCTACATGCCTATCCCCACCACCTTCTTCAAAATACTTTTTAATTACAAGCTGTTGTTAATCACTCCCTGTTGACAGACGCTTTCCCCGCTACGCTAAAAACTGCTATGGTGAAACCCCTTCTGAAGAAAAGGAATCTAGATTCTTCAGTTAATGGCAATTTTCCGTCAATCTCCAACCTTCCATTCTTAAGTAAAATTCTGGATTTAAATGAATTCAACAGAAAAGTAATTTTTTAAGTGCAATCTGGTTTTCATGCCCACCACAGCACAGCGACAGCCTTAGTAAAAGGGATAAATGATCTTAAAGCCAAGACAGATGCCAAACAGCTCTCTGTCCTTGTACTCTTGGATTTAAGTGCTGCATTCGACACTGTTGACCATGATGTCCTTCTGGGCAGATTGGAAAGGTGGGTTGGCTTCTCCGGTCCAATTCTATGTTGGTTTAGGACCTATTTAACTGGTCAAGCGTTTTTTGTCACCCTTGGTGAACATAAGTCAGAGAAAATACTGTAGATATTAGATGTGGTATTCCACACGGTTGGATTTTGGTTCAGGTACTGATCAGTTTATATATGTTACCCATTGGCAGCGTTATCAGAAAGCACAGCATTGATTTTCACTGCTACGCAGACGATACACAACTTTACATTTCTGTGTCACCAGAGGGTTTTAGCTCCACTGATAAATTATTAGTGATTTAAATACTTGGATGGCTCACAACTTCCTAAATAAAGCCAAGACTGAGGTATTTATTGTTGGAGCCAAAACACAGAGAGGGTTTTCTGAATCTGGCCTTGCAATTTTTAACCGGCAATAAAAATAAAACCAGTTAAAAAACAGAAGTGTCAGTTTAGATTCTGAACTTAACTTTGAATCACACATCAGGAATGTGACCATAATATCTTTTTACCACCTGAGGAACATTGCCAAGGTGCAGCCATTTCTCTCTCAGGCTGATACAAAGAGACTCTTTCATGCTTTTATTACAAGCATGCTAGACTACTGAAATGCTCTCCTGTCTTTTTATTTATTTATTTAACCTTTATTTAACTAGGCAAGTCAGTTAAGAACAAATTCTTATTTTCAATGATGGCCTAGGAACAGTGGGTTAACTGCCTTGTTCAGGGGCAGAAAAACAGATTTGTATCTTGTCAGCTCAGGGATTTGAACTTGCAGCCTTTCAGTTACTAGTCCAATGCTCTAACCACTACGTTACGCTGCCACCCCATCTGGTCTACTCAAGAAAGCACCCCAATAAATGTCAGACATGCTTTTAAGTTATATACCCAGTAGGTCCCTCAGGTCCTCTGGCACTGGCCTTTTAACTATCCCAAAGCCTAGGACCAAGAGGCAGCCTTTAGTTACTCTGCCCCCAGCCTCTGGCATAGCCTGCCAGAGAACCTGAGGGGGACCAAGAGGCATGGAGAGGCAGCCTTTAGTTACTCTGCCCCCAGCCTCTGACATAGCCTGCCAGAGAACCTGAGGGGGACCAAGAGGCATGGAGAGGCAGCCTTTAGTTACTCTGCCCCCAGCCTCTGACATAGCCTGCCAGAGAACCTGAGGGGGACCAAGAGGCATGAAGAGGAAGCCTTTAGTTACTCTGCCCCCAGCCTCTGACATAGCCTGCCAGAGAACCTGAGGGGGACCAAGAGGCATGGAGAGGCAGCCTTTAGTTACTCTGCCCCCAGCCTCTGACATAGCCTGCCAGAGAACCTGAGGGGACCAAGAGGCATGGAGAGGCAGCCTTTAGTTACTCTGCCCCCAGCCTCTGACATAGCCTGCCAGAGAACCTGAGGGGGACCAAGAGGCATGAAGAGGAAGCCTTTAGTTACTCTGCCCCCAGCCTCTGACATAGCCTGCCAGAGAACCTGAGGGGGACCAAGAGGCATGAAGAGGAAGCCTTTAGTTACTCTGCCCCCAGCCTCTGACATAGCCTGCCAGAGAACCTGAGGGGGACCAAGAGGCATGAAGAGGAAGCCTTTAGTTACTCTGCCCCCAGCCTCTGACATAGCCTGCCAGAGAACCTGAGGGGGACCAAGAGGCATGAAGAGGAAGCCTTTAGTTACTCTGCCCCCAGCCTCTGACATAGCCTGCCAGAGAACCTGAGGGGGACCAAGAGGCATGAAGAGGAAGCCTTTAGTTACTCTGCCCCCAGCCTCTGACATAGCCTGCCAGAGAACCTGAGGGGGACCAAGAGGCATGAAGAGGAAGCCTTTAGTTACTCTGCCCCCAGCCTCTGACATAGCCTGCCAGAGAACCTGAGGGGGCCGAAACTGGGGACATATTTAAAACACACCTTTTCAGCTCTGCTTTTCCTCAGGGGGGGTTTATTCTTTCAGTTTTTACTGTTATTCTTTAGTTTTTATCCTCTGGTGTTTGTTGTGTATTTATGTTTTATTCATAGTTTTTTTATTTAGATGTTTTTTTCCCTGTGAAGCGCATTGTGTTGCATCCATGTCTGAAATGTGCTGTATAAATAAAGTTTGAATTGATTTGATTTGTGCATTTTGGAGTTTTGTTATATGGTATGATCACCTAATATTTGTGTGGTGACAGAAATCTGGCATTTCAGGCTCACACACACACACACACACACACACACACACACACACACACACACACACACACACACACACACACACACACACACACAGTTTGTGAAGCTTTGTAATTTACATATTGTGTGTGTTCAGCCATTTGAGAGACTCATTTCTTTTCTGAGTTTGAGAACATTTTGTGTCTTGATGTGAAACTGTGTGTGTGTCGGCCATTGTCCTGTGACGGTGTTTGTGTGTGTGTATGTGTGTGTGTGTGTGTGTGTGAGACAATGCAGGAATGTCAGGCATGCTGTTTGCACTTCCTGTGTTTTCATCCCGTCGCTAAGGTACCGCTTCCTGTCTGTGGAGGTCGAAAACACTGGACACACACACACACACACACACACACACACACACACACACACACACACACACACACACACACACACACACACACACACATACATTTCACTCCTACTTACACACCCGGCTGGGCCGACCCTCTTTAACCACCTCATTAGTGGTTATATGAGTTGGTTGATGACCCGTGCTGGACAGAAGACATTATAAGTTATGATCTTGTTGTTCTGTGTTTCACCTCTCAGCCTTGATCCTCTGCTCCCTCCGTTCCTCTGACAAAACAGAGGGAAACCTTCCTCCTCTCTTAGTCAGCCCCTAGTTCACAGAAATACCATTGTCAACAGTGGGAGAAAGAGACGGAGAGGGGGAGAGAGAGATGCAGAGAGGAAGAAGGAGTGTGTGAAAAGGAAAAATATAGTGGGAAGGAGGGAGGAGAAGAAAGAGGGGATGTGAGTGTTGACTGGTGATGTGAAAAGTGTGTCCCTGTTTTCCTTTTTTGTTGATATGAACAGTAACAAATGAAGAGGGAGAGAAAACAGATAGAGGGGGAAAGAGGGGGAGAGAGAGTTGGGGGAGAGGGAGTGGTAGTGAGAGGGCGAGAGAGAGGGGGAGAGAGGGAGGGAGAGAGAAAGAGTGGGGGAGAGATAGAGGGAGAGAGAAGGACAGAGAGGGACAGAGAGAGTGGGGGAAGAAGGAGAGAGGGAGGGAGAGGGGGAGAGAAGGATGGAGAGGGACAGAGAGAGTGGGGGAAGAAGGAGAGAGGGAGGGAGAGGGGGAGAGGAGGATGGAGAGGGAGAGAGAGAGTGGGGGAGAGATTGAGGGAGAGAGAGAGAGTGGAGGGAGAGATAGAGTGGAAGAGAGGGAGGGGGAGAGAGAGAGGGGGAGAGACGTAGAGAGACGTAGAGAGATGTAGAGAGAGGGTGGGGAGGGGGAGAGAGAGGATGTTAAGTGGCGATTGCTTGAATTCTAACAACTGAAGGAAATATGGTGAGGTGTGTGTGTGCTCTTGCATGTCTGCGTGTGTATGCTTGTTTGAATATCTGCGTGTGTGTATGTACACGTGTGTTGGGTAAGAGTGATTAACAGTGGCACCTGGTTGCTAACGTAAGGTCTCCCCAAGCATCCAAGGCTTCTGCATACACACCTTCAGACTGTCATAGTTTCCATGGCAATGATAATGTTGACTTCACAGCTCCGATATGAGGAATTGCACACACACACACACACACACACACACACACACACACACACACACACACACACACACACACACACACACACACACACACACACACACACACACACACTCAAACACATAAATATATACACACGGAACACACACATGGAAAACACACACACACATTGCAATTAAAGTGACTTATTTTCCTGCCTCACAGTGGTAACAATATTCAGTAGTAGTCGTCTCCATAAGGGCATTATAACACATTCATAAGCCATACAGATACATTACTGTAACATTACTGCCACTGGCAGACTTACCATACCAACACATTACTGTAACATTACTGCCACTGGCAGACTTACCATACCAACACATTACTGTAACATTACTGCCACTGGCAGACTTACCATACCAACACATTACTGTAACATTACTGCCACTGGCGGACTTACCATACCAACACATTACTGTAACATTACTGCCACTGGCGGACTTACCATACCAACACATTACTGTAACATTACTGCCACTGGCGGACTTACCATACCAACACATTTCTGTAACATTACTCCCACTGGCGGACTTACCATACCAACACATTACTGTAACATTACTGCCACTGGCAGACTTACCATACCAACACATTACTGTAACATTACTGCCACTGGCGGACTTACCATACCAACACATTACTGTAAAATTACTGCCACTGGCGGACTTACCATACCAACACATTACTGTAACATTACTGCCACTGGCAGACTTACCATACCAACACATTACTGTAACATTACTGCCACTGGCGGACTTACCATACCAACACATTACTGTAACATTACTGCCACTGGCAAACTTACCATACCAACACATTACTGTAACATTACTGCCACTGGCGGACTTACCATACCAACACATTACTGTAACATTACTGCCACTGGCGGACTTACCATACCAACACAGTACTGTAACATTACTGCCACTGGCGGACTTACCATACCAACACATTACTGTAACATTACTGCAACTGGCAGACTTACCATACCAACACATTACTGTAACATTACTGCCACTGGCAGACACTTACCATACCAACACATTACTGTAACATTACTGCCACTGGCGGACTTACCATACCAACACATTACTGTAACATTACTGCCACTGGCAGACTTACCATACCAACACATTACTGTAACATTACTGCCACTGGCGGACTTACCATACCAACACATTACTGTAACATTACTGCCACTGGCAGACTTACCATACCAACACAGTACTGTAACATTACTGCCACTGGCGGACTTACCATACCAACACATTACTGTAACATTACTGCCACTGGCAGACACTTACCATACCAACACATTACTGTAACATTACTGCCAATGGCAGACTTACCATACCAACACATTACTGTAACATTACTGCCACTGGCGGACTTACCATACCAACACATTACTGTAACATTACTGCCACTGGCAGACTTACCATACCAACACATTACTGTAACATTACTGCCACTGGCGGACTTACCATACCAACACATTACTGTAACATTACTGCCACTGGCAGACTTACCATACCAACACATTACTGTAACATTACTACCACTGGCGGACTTACCATACCAACACATTACTGTAACATTACTGCCACTGGCGGACTTACCATACCAACACATTACTGTAACATTACTGCCACTGGCGGACTTACCATACCAACACATTACTGTAACATTACTGCCACTGGCGGACTTACCATACCAACACATTACTGTAACATTACTGCCACTGGCAGACTTACCATACCAACACATTACTGTAACATTACTGCCACTGGCGGACTTACCATACCAACACATTACTGTAACATTACTGCCACTGGCAGACTTACCATACCAACACATTACTGTAACATTACTGCCACTGGCAGACTTACCATACCAACACATTACTGTAACATTACTGCCACTGGCAGACTTACCATACCCGTTGGGATGGTGTTCTTCGGCTTGCAAGCGTCCCCTTTTCCCTCCAAACATAGCGATGGTCATTATGGCCAAACAGTTCTATTTTTGTTTCGTCAGACCAGAGGATATTTCTCCAAAAAGTATGATCTCTGTCCCCATGTGCAGTTGCAAACTATAGTCTGGCTTTTTTTATAGCGGTTTAAGGAGCAGTGGCTTCTTCCTTGCTGAGCGGCCTTTCAGGTTATGTCGATATAGGACTCGTTTTACTGTGGATATAGATACTTTTGTACCTGTGTCCTGCTGTTTTTCTGGGATTAATTTGCACTTTTTGCACCAAAGTACTTTCATCTCTAGGAGACAGAATGCATTCTCTTCCTGAGCGGTATGACGGCTGCATGGTCCCATGGTGTTTATACTTGGTACTATTGTTTGTACAGATGAACGTGGTACCTTCAGGCATTTGTAAATTGCTCCCAAGGATGAACCAGACTTGTGGAGGTCTACAAATTTTTTTCTGAGGTCTTGGCTGATTTCTTTTGATTTTCCCATTATGTCAAGCAATGAGGCACTGAGTTTGAAGGTAGGCCTTGAAATACATGCACAGGTACACCATCAATTGACTCAAATTATGTCAATTAGCCTATCAGAAGCTTCTAAAGCCATGACATAATTTTCTGGAATTTTCCAAAGCTATTTAAAGGCACATTCAACTTAATGTATGTAACTTCTGACCCACTGAAACTGTGATACAGTGAATTACAAGTGATTCTGTCTGTAAACAATTGTTGGAAAAATTACTTGTGTCATGCACAAAGTAGATGTCCTAACCGACTTGCCAAAACTGTAGTTTGTTAACAAGAAATTAGTGGAGTGGTTGAAAAACGAGTTTTAATGATTCCAACCTTAGTGTATGTAAACTTCTGACTTCAACTGTCTATATATATTTCATAGTTTTGATGTCTTCACTATTTTTCTACAATGACCTGACTTTTACCATGTAGGAAAAAAGTACTATATATACTATACTTATATATATATATATAATAATATACTATACTATAGTAATATACTACCAGTCAAACGTTTGGACACACCTACTCATTCAAGGGTTTTTCTTTATTTTTACTATTTTCTACATTGTGGATGAAATAGCACATATGGAATCATGTAGTATCCAAAAAAGTGTTAAAGAAATCAAAATATATTTTCCTACTCAAGAGTGTCCAAACTTTTGACTGGTACTGTATATCTCCGATCGAGGCCCCCCAGTGATTTCTCCGGTGAGATAGTTTCAGCCACTTGTGAATTGAGGGGGGCTCAGACTGGCCTCTGCCTGGGGCCTCCAAATCACTAAGTCCACCCCGGATTACTAGCCATGACCGTGTGTTTCTCCTAAACAGAGGAAGGTGCTGATTCAGCCTTACTTAGAAAGACAGACAGTCTTATGCAATTGAACTGTGAAAGTGGGACACACACTGGCCAGGGATAAGCAGAAAATGGAGAGTTGGCCTCTCAGGATAAGGGCCTTAAACAGAGGGAGAGACTACAGCACTCTCACACACACACACACACACACACACACACACACACACACACACACACACACACACACACACACACACACACAGGGGATAAGGGAAGGGGATGACAGCAGCCTAATGAACACTGGCATGAGGACCAACCGATGACAACACATGATTAAATAGAGGGAGGGAGTGAGGGTAGAGGGAGGGAGTGAGGGTAGAGAGTGATGGAGGATACAGAGTGAGGGAGGATAGAGAGAGGAGAGAAGAGCGAAATAGAGGTAGAAAGACAGATAGAGATAGAGGGCAGGGGGAGAGAGGGATGGAGGTTGGGGAGGAACAGAGGGTGTGCCAAGACAGATTTAGAGAGCAGAGTGGAAAAGGGGGAGAAAACAGAGAGAGAGAGGAGTTCATTAAAAAAGAGAGGAGCGCCAGAGCGAGGGAAGGTGATTATTCAATCTAAATCTGTATGCGGCTTTCACGGATAAGTAAAATATTGACATTCTCCTTCTGAAAAGAGCAAACATTTTTGAGTTGATAAATAGTACAGTGCTTTTTTCTGTCATTCTGCAATAATTGCTTGATTCAGTGCATGAAATGTCCTCAAGAAAAGTCGTTGTTTTTAACCTAATATACTATGACTTCTTTTTACCAGCTATTTTCATTCAGCCATAGAAAGTTGTCAATGACCAGACTTTTGCAAACATAGAAAGAGGAACCGTGTGGTGCTTTTCTGTGGATTTGGGGGCACAAAGTGTCACAACACCGGTGCCACATTACGAAACCTCCCGCCCCAAAATACAGAAACCAGAAGAGGTAAAGGAGAAGGAGAAGGGTGGAACAGGAGCGGTAAATGGAGAGAAGAGTTCCTCTTTCCAGTGCAGTTTGTTGTGTCCATGTGAGCTTCCCAAATAGAACCCTATTCCCTATGTAGTGCACTTCTTTTGACCAGGGCCCATAACCTTTTAGGGCTCCTAGAGATCTAGTCAAAAGTAATGAACTGCATAAGGGACAGTGGTCATTTGGGAAACTGGCCATGTGTCTTTTCTGTGACAGATGTGTGGAGGATGGCGTGATCAGCCAAGGAGAGAAGGAGGGAGGGAGGAGGATGGAGGGAGGGAGGGAGGGAGGATGGATGGAGGGAGGGAGGGAGGATGGATGGAGGGAGGGAGGGAGGATGGAGGGGGATGGTCTACTTCTCCTTTAGTTTCTGCAAGCACAGCTCTGGAAGGTCACCATGACAACACACTCAACTGAGGAAGAAGGGGGAAGAAAGAGAGAGAGAGAGAGAGAGAGAGAGAGAGAGAGGACAAGGGGTTTCTTAGTCACTCTAATTTCAAGGTCTTGCTGACTTGAAGTCAGTCAGATTATTGTTCAACAGGGACAATACCTTGAGCTCAAATACACACGCATTGAGATGACTTAAGTCCAGTGAAGCATAACAACAGGAAGTCCGTGCAGTGTTCTAAGAGATTGAGATATTAGCTATTGTGTGTAGGACACTTCACTTTTGCTACCTAGCAAATGTTAGCTTTAAGGTCCCAAAAGTTCACTAACTTTCCCCAAATTCCCAGGTTTTCCAGAAATCTCGGTTGGTAGTTTCCCAGATATCCAGGGACTTTTGGAAACCATATGAATTTTGGGAAAGTTAGTGGACGTTTGCAACCCTGGCTGGTGTTTTACCTTCACTTACTGTGTGCCAAATGTCTAATTAGACATGTTCACTATTTAAACATTTAATATGAGGTAGTTTTAGAATAATACATTGTAAACACTTGAGTTTGGGACACCATGACTGAGTTAGTGGTTTCAGTGCTGTGGGATAGAGAGTGAGTAGTTTCAGTACATACTACAGGGCAAGGGTAGTGGGTAGTTTCAGTACATACTACAGGGTAAGGGAAGTGGGTAGTTTCAGTACATACTACAGGGCAAGGGTAGTGGGTAGTTTCAGTACATACTACAGGGTAAGGGTAGTGGGTAGTTTCAGGACATACTACAGGGTAAGGGTCGTGGGTAGTTTCAGTACATACTACAGGGTAAGGGTCGTGGGTAGTTTCAGGACATACTACAGGGTAAGGGTAGTGGGTAGTTTCAGTACATACTACAGGGTAAGGGAAGTGGGTAGTTTCAGTACATACTACAGGGTAAGGGTCGTGGGTAGTTTCAGGACATACTACAGGGTAAGGGTAGTGGGTAGTTTCAGGACATACTACAGGGTAAGGGTAGTGGGTAGTTTCAGTACATACTACAGGGTAAGGGTAGTGGGTAGTTTCAGGACATACTACAGGGTAAGGGTAGTGGGTAGTTTCAGGACATACTACAGGGTAAGGGTAGTGGGTAGTTTCAGGACATACTACAGGGTAAGGGTAGTGGGTAGTTTCAGTACATACTACAGGGTAAGGGTAGTGGGTAGTTTCAGGACATACTACAGGGTAAGGGTAGTGGGTAGTTTCAGTACATACTACAGGGTAAGGGTAGTGGGTAGTTTCAGTACATACTACAGGGTAAGGGTAGTGGGTAGTTTCAGGACATACTACAGGGTAAGGGTCGTGGGTAGTTTCAGGACATACTACAGGGTAAGGGTAGTGGGTAGTTTCAGTACATACTACAGGGTAAGGGTAGTGAGTAGTTTCAGGACATACTACAGGGTAAGGGTCGTGGGTAGTTTCAGGACATACTACAGGGTAAGGGTAGTGGGTAGTTTCAGTACATACTACAGGGTAAGGGTAGTGGGTAGTTTCAGGACATACTACAGGGTAAGGGTCGTGGGTAGTTTCAGTACATACTACAGGGTAAGGGTAGTGGGTAGTTTCAGTACATACTACAGGGTAAGGGAAGTGGGTAGTTTCAGTACATACTACAGGGTAAGGGTAGTGGGTAGTTTCAGTACATACTACAGGGTAAGGGTAGTGGGTAGTTTCAGTACATACTACAGGGTAAGGGTAGTGGGTAGTTTCAGTACATACTACAGGGTAAGGGTAGTGGGTAGTTTCAATACATACTACAGGGTAAGGGTAGTGGGTAGTTTCAGTACATACTACAGGGTAAGGGAAGTGGGTAGTTTCAGTACATACTACAGGGTAAGGGGAGTTGGTCAAGTGAGTGGTGAAGAGAGGGAAGATTGAGTGATTCTCTTTGCATGAATGTGTGAATTACAGCTGTGTGCTTCCTGAGGGAGAGGTTAGACTGGGGACAAACACGGGCTGCTGTGTGTTTTCTGAGGGAGAGGCTAGACTGGGGACAAACACGGGCTGCTGTGTGTTTTCTGAGGGAGAGGTTAGACTGGGGACAAACACGGGCTGCTGTGTTTTTTCTGAGGGAGAAGTTAGACCGGGGACAAACACGGGCTGCTGTGTGCTTCCTGAGGGAGAGGTTAGACTGGGGACAAACACGGGCTGTTGTGTGTTTTCTGAGGGAGAGGTTAGACTGGGGACAAACACGGGCTGCTGTGTGTTTTCTGAGGGAGAGGTTAGACTGGGGACAAACACGGGCTGCTGTGTGTTTTCTGAGGGAGAGGTTAGACCGGGGACAAACACGGGCTGCTGTGTGTTTTCTGAGGGAGAGGTTAGACTGGGGACAAACACGGGCTGCTGTGTGTTTTCTGAGGGAGAGGTTAGACTGGGGACAACACGGGCTGCTGTGTGTTTTCTGAGGGAGAGGTTAGACCGGGGACAAACACGGGCTGCTGTGTGTTTTCTGAGGGAGAGGTTAGACCGGGGACAAACACGGCTGCTGTGTGTTTTCTGAGGGAGAGGTTAGACCGGGGACAAACACGGCTGCTGTGTGTTTTCTGAGGGAGAGGTTAGACCGGGGACAAACACGGCTGCTGTGTGCTTCCTGAGGGAGAGGTTAGACCGGGGACAAACACAGGCTGCTGTGTGCTTCCTGAGGGAGAGGTTAGACCGGGGACAAACATGTTCTTCATCCCAAATGGCACCTTGTTCCCTACGGTCTTTGGTCAAACGTAGTACACTATATGGGGAATAGGGTGGCATTTGGGACACAGACATCGAGTAGACACCACAGAGACAGGGGAGGCAGAGAGACATCACCAGACTTCCTTAGATATCACCATCACACACACACAGACAGACACACAGACACACAGACACACAGACACAGACACACACACACGCCCATCTAACAGACAACACCGTTGTGGCAAGATGGGTCTCTCCTACGGTTAGAAGGGTGGGTCCTTGTTAGAGTTTCCTCACAATGAATGAGACAAACAGTCAGACAGGGAGATGCACAGACAGACTGATAATATAATATTGACTTAGAATGACATAATGACAGAGAGGAGGTGAGGAGGGGAGTGAGAGGGAGAAAGAGAGGGGGGGACGAAGAGGGAGAGACAGAGAGAGAGAGAGAGAGAGAGAGAGAGAGAGAGAGAGACAGAGAGAGAGAGAGAGAGAGAGAGAGACAGAGACCGGGAGATAGATATATTTTGATTTGATTTATTAGCATTACCATTAGCCGACAACAACCGTGACAGCTAGTCTTACAGGGGCCTGACACATAACAAAAAATACATTGTAGACAAAATACTTAACAATTTACATACATGTAGTAACATGAACATGTAGTGTGTGTGTACATCTATCAGTTCCCCAGACATGTCAGCACATACACACAACAAGTAGGTCACATGGTGGAGAGGCGTTGTGCCGTGAGGTGTTGCTTGATTTGTTTTTTGAAACCAGGTTTGCTGTTCACTTCCGCTATATAAGATGGAAGGGAGCTCCATGCAGGGGCCAGCTGCAGCTTAACCAGGTCTTTCTTTGCAGCATTTGACCACATGACTGTACAATTATCAAGATAGGATAAAACTAGAGCCTGCAGGACTTGCTTTGTGGAGTGTGGTGTCAAAAAAGCAGAGCATCTATTTATTACGGACAGACCTCTCCCCATCTTTACAACCATTGAATCTATATGTTTTGACCATGACAGTTTACAATCTAAGGTAACACCAAGTAATTTAGTCTCCTCAACTTGTTCAACAGCCACACCAACAACGGCCACCCATTCCAAAACTGACTGCAACTCTTTGTTAAGGGTTTCAGGGACTTCATTAGCTGTGGTTGCTGATGCGTGTATGGTTGAATCATCAGCATATATCAGGGATCATTAACTAGATTCAGCCGCGGGACAATATTTTATTGAGCGGATGGTCGGGGAGCCGGAACATAATTAGAAATAAAATAATTTCCTCAGAAAAGTTGGTGGGCCAAATAAAACCACCCGCGGGCCACATTCGTCTATCTTTTTATCAGCGACGTATCACCCGTGACAACCAGTAACATTTTCAACTTCTGACCCAGGTCTAACCCGACCCTGACATATTGGGCTTTTTTCATTTGGGCCAAAGTCCGTCCTCCGCGCTCTTTCCTCTCTCCTCTCTTCTCTTTTCTCTCTCCTCTCTCTTTTATCCTCTCTCCTCTCTATTCTATTCTCTCTCTTCTCTCTCCTCTCTCCTTCCTCTCTCCTCTCTTCTCTTTCCTCTCTCCTCTCTTCTCTTTCCTCTCTCCTCTCTTTTATCCTCTCTCTTCTCTATTCTATTCTCTCTCTCCTCTCTCCTCTCTCCTCTCTCCTCTCTCCTCTCTCCTTCCTCTCCTCTCTCCTCTCTCCTCTCTCCTCTCTTCTCTCTCCCCCCTCCTCTATCCAGTGGAGACTAGCGTGTAGCCTGTTTGACAGAGAGATGGCGCCGTAGGGGAGGGCTGCCGTTTTATCGGCTCTCAACCAACCATGCTATTTTATTAGTTTTTTCGGTTCGTAACTTATTTTGTACATAATGTTGCTGCTACCGTCTCTTATGATCGAAAAGAGCTTCTGGACATCAGAATTGTGATTACTCACCTCTAACTGGATGAAGAGTTCTTCTTCAATGAGTCGGGCAGGAGGGATATACTACAGACACTCGAACAGGCCCAGATCCCCATGATTCACTGGAGAAGGAAACAGAGATTTAGTGGAAAAAGATCTGGGTGCCTTGTGAGGATCAGGCGACGTATATCCTACCAACAGGACATTAAGAACTGTAATATCTTATGTTTCACCGCGTCGTGGCTCAACGACGATATTAACAACATACAGCTGGCGGGTTATGCACTCCATCGGCAGGACCGAACAGCAGCCTCTGGTAAGATAGGTGGGGGCCTATGCATTTATGAGAACAACAGCTGGTGCACGATATCTAAGGAAGTCTCTAGGTTTTACTCGCCTGAGGTAGAATATCTCATGATAAGCTGTAGACCACGCTATCTACCTAGAGAGTTTTCAGCTGTATTTTTCGTAGCTGTCTACTTATCACCACAGACCGATGCTAGCACTAAAACCATGCACAATGACCTCTATACCGCAATAAGCCAACAGGAAAACGCTCATCCAGAGGTGGCGCTCCTAGTGGCCAAAGACTTTAATGCAGGGAAACTTAAATCAGTTTTACTTCATTTCTATCAGCATGTTAAATGTGCAACCAGAGGAAAAAGAAATTGTAGACCACCTTTACTCCACACACAGAGACACATACAAAACTCTCCCTAGCCCTCCATTTGGCAATTCTGATCATAATTCCATCCTCCTGATTCCTGCTAAAAAGCAAAAATCAAAGCAGGAAGCACCAGGGACTCGGTCTTTAAAAAAAGTGGTCAGATGAAGCAGATGCTAAGCTACAGGACTGTTTTGCTAGCACAGACTGGAATATGTTCCGGGATTCTTCCAATGACATTGAGGAGTACACCACATCAGTCACTGGCTTCATCAATAAGTGCATCGAGGACGTCGTCCCCTCAGTGACCGTACCTACATACCCCAACCAGAAGCCATGGATTACAGGCAACATCTGCATTGAGCTAAATGGTAGAGCTGCCGATTTCAAGGAGCAGGACTCTAACCTGAAGCTTATAAGAAATCCCGCTATGCCCTCCGACGAACCATCAAACAGGCAAAGCATCAATACAGGCCTAAGATCGAATCGTACTAAACCGGCTCCGATGCTCATCAGATGTGGCAGGGCTTGCAAACTGTTACAGACGACAAAGGGAAGCACAGCCAAGAGCTGCCCAGTGACACGAGCCTACCAGACGAGTTAAATAACTTCTATGCTCGCTTCGAGGCAAGTAACACTGAAACATGCATGAGAGCATCAGCTGTTCCAATGACTGTGTGATCACGCTCTCCACAGCCGAAGTGAGTAAGACTTTCAAACAGGTCAACTTTCACAAGGCTGCAAGGCTAGAAGGATTACCAGGACATGTACTCCGAGCATACGCTGACGATCTCGCAAGTGTCTTCACTGACATTTTCAACCTCTCCCTGTCTGAGTCTGTAATACCAACATGTTTCAAGCAGACCACCATAGTCCCTGTGCCCAAGAACACTAAGGTAACCTGCCTAAATGACTACCGACTCGTAGCACTCATGTCTGTAGCCATGAAATGCTTTGTAAGGCTGGTAATGGCACACATCAACACCATTATCCCAGAAACCCTAGACCCACTCCAATTTGCATACCGCACCAACAGATCCACAGATGATGCAATCTATATTGCACTCCACACTGCCCTTTCCCACCTGGACAAAAGGAACATCTATGTGAGCATGCTATTCATTGACTACAGCTCAGCGTTCAACACCATAGTGCCCTCAGAGCTTATCAATAAGCTAAGGACCCTGGGAAAAAACACCTCCCACTGCAACTGGATCCTGGACTTCCTGTCGGGCCGCCCCCAGGATGTAAGGGTAGGTACACTGATGTGCCACGCTGATGCTCAACACGGGGGCCCCTCAGGGGTGGGTGCTCTGCCCCCTACTGTACTCCCTGCTCACTCATGACTGCACGGCCAGGCACAACTCCAACACCATCATTACGTTTGCTGATGACACAACAGTGGTATGCCTGATCACCGACAACGATGAGACAGCCTATAGGGAAGAGGTCAGAGAACTGACCGTCTGGTGCAAGGACAACAACCTCTCCCTCAACGTGATCAAGACAAAGGAGATGATTGTGGACTACAGGAAAAGGAGGACCGAGTACGTCCCCATTCTCATCGACGGGGCTGTAGTGGAGGAGGTTGAGAGCTTCAAGTTCCTTGGCGTCCACATCACCAACAAACTAACTGTCAGACGGTTGCTAGGAGTGGTGGTAGGAGTCAGGCGCAGAGAGCAGAGGTACAGAACTTCGTGTTTATTTAGAACAAAGGCCAACACGATAAACGCCAACACAAACGGCGTGGGTAAATTGCCAAGTGCCCAAAACAGGAGCACAGCCTGCAATTAAATAACACGTAAATAAACGCCAGCACATCCAACGAGAAATTACAACCTGACGCTAAAATAATCCCGCACAACACTGGGCGGGCTAACCAGGCTTAAATAACCAAAATCAATAAACCAAATGAGGGACAGGTGCAAACAATAAGACATACCAAACGAAAAGGAAAAAAGGATCAGCGGCGGCTAGTAGGTCGGTGACGACGACCGCCGAACGCCGCCCGAGCAGGCAGGGGAGCCACCTTCGATGGGATTCGTGACAGTACCCCCCTCCTGACGCGCGGCTCCCGCAGCGCGCCGCCACCGACCTCGAGGGCGACCCGGAGGACGAGGTGCAGGGCGATCCCCATGAAGGCGGTGGAACTCCCTCAGTAGTGGGGGGTCCAAAATGTCCCTCCTGGGTACCCAGCACCTCTCCTCCGCGCCGTACCCCTCCCAGTCGACGAGGTACTGTAGGCCCCCCCCCCCCGAAGTCTGGAGTCCAGAATGGCGCGTATCCTATACGCCGGGGACCCCCCAATGTCCAGCGGGGGGGGAGGAACCTCCGGCACCTCACCTTCCTGCATGGGACCAGCCACCACCGGCCTGAGGAGAGACACATGAAACGAGGGGTTAATACGGTAGTAAGATGGAAGTTGTAATCGGTAACACACCTCGTTTATCCTCCTCAGGACTTTAAACGGCCCTACACACTGCGGGCCCAGCTTCCGGCAGGGCAAGCGGAGGGGCAGGTTTCTAGCCGAGAGCCAGACTCGATCCCCTGGTGCAAACACAGGGGTCTCACTGCGGTGCTGGTCAGCGCTCTTCTTTTGCCGTCCACTCGCCTTTGTGAGTGCGTCCTTGACGGCTCTCCAGGTGTCCTTCGAGCGCTGCACCCAATCCTCCACCGCAGGAGCCTCGGTCTGGCTCTGGTGCCATGGAGCCAGGACCGGCTGGTAGCCCAACACGCACTGGAACGGTGACATGTTGGTAGATGAGTGCCGTAGAGAATTTTGGGCTATTTCTGCCCATGGCACGTATCTCGCCCATTCTCTGGGCCGGTCCTGGCAATACGTCCTTAGAAACCTACCCACCTCTTGGTTCACCCTCTCCACCTGCCCATTACTCTCGGGGTGGAAACCCGAGGTCAGGCTGACCGAGACCCCCAAACGTTCCATGAACGCCCTCCAAACTCTGGACGTGAACTGGGGACCCCGATCAGAAACGATGTCCTCGGGCACCCCGTAGTGCCGGAAGACATGGGTAAACAGTGCCTCCGCAGTCTGCAGAGCCGTAGGGAGACCGGGCAACGGGATGAGACGACAGGACTTCGAGAACCGATCCACAACGACCAGGATAGTGGTGTTCCCCTGAGATACGGGAAGGTCAGTGAGAAAGTCCACTGACAAGTGTGACCACGGCCGCTGTGGAACGGGGAGGGGGTGTAATTTCCCTCTAGGCAGGTGTCGAGGAGCCTTGCTCTGAGCGCACACCGAGCAGGAGGAAACATAGAACCGCACGTCCTTACCCAAGGTGGGCCACCAGTACTTCCCCCTCAGGTTCCGCACTGTCCTCTCAATCCCAGGGTGACCCGAAGAGGGGAGATTATGGGTGTGACGACCCTCCCACTCTGTCTGCCGTATTCTCTCTCTTTGTTCTTGTTTCTTTATTAGGAGGCCGGTGGGCGGAGTTGGAAGGGTCGTCAGATAAATGGGAAACACCTGGGCTCGGGTGTGTCCCAGGATAAATGGACCTCTTCCACAGTCATTGGGGAGACTCTCTCCACGCAGACACCTTGTTGATATTGGTTGTGGAGTTTTGTGGGTTTTTTTGGTTATTTGCTTTGGCACCTTTCAACACTCTGCATTATTACATTCAGGTATGCAAAACACTCACTTACACTACTGATTACTGATTACACATGCCATTGTTAACTACTTAGTTACTTTATTTAATAAATATATATTTTTGATACTCCTTGTCTCCACGTTGTCTCCCTTTTGTTGCGAACCCTGAGCCGGTTCGTAACAAGTGGGGACTCATCCGGGATCTTGAACTTGTGTTTGGGAGAAAACGTGGAGGTATGTTAACTTGAGGTGCTTTGTTTGTTAGTTTGAGTTTGGTGCTCAGTACTGGTTGCCTTTGGTTGTTTTGTTTGTGTGCTGCGTTGGAGAGAGTACATTGGTTAGTTTCCAGGCCTCTGCCCAGCCTGGAAACACTTGTTCTACTCGCTGTGGGAACATTGGTCTGAGGTGAGTACAATCAGCTGTGTACCTTGGTGGGAGATTTGGATAGGGTAGTGAAACTTACTACCCGGAGCTATAGCCTTGTTCCCCTGATAGGCTTAGCGACGTGTTTCATTTTTGGAATATGTTGGGCATTGTTAATGTTTGTTATTTTTGTGTGGTGTCTGTGGACTGAGCAGTTGTCTCGGGAGCACATCCGTGGCTTGGTGGAATCTACCAGCGTGCTGGGGGGTTACTTCCTCGCCAGCGGGCTACAGTGCATAATTACCCACCGCAAATCTGCATGAAGACTAGGGTTGAGTTATTGTAGGTTTTGGGGAAGCTCCATATCTCATCTCTTTTCTGTGGTACCAGTGTGATTGTTTTTCTCTTGTTGTGGTCTGGTGTGCTCAGAGGGGTTGAGTGAGATTTTTTATTTTTCCTTTCTTCTCTCTCTCTGACTATGGCGTCTAATGTAGACGAGTTCATTCGCTTTCCATCAGAGGAACTGTTAGACTTATGTACTAAAGAACAGCTGTTGAAGGTTGCTGAACACTACAAAATTGAAATTAGTGATAAACGTCTAAAAAATTCTATTAGGTTAATATTGAAGGCCAATCTGATGGAGAGTGGTATTCTTGACGTTACCACTGGGGCAGTCTCTGCTGAGGACTCGCCGTCTCCCCGATATGTCACAATTACCGCTCCATCGGTTAGTCCTAGTAATCTTCTTTTTGAACAGCAGAAAGAGCTGCTTCTGTTACAGCAAGAGCACGATCGTGAGAAGCTAGAGCACGATCGTGTAAAATATGAAAAGGAATTGGCTGCTAATCAGTTAAAATATGAAAAGGAATTGGAATTTAAACAGGATAAGGAGCGTGCAGATCGTGTAAAATATGAGAAGGAATTGGAATTTAAACAGGATATGGAGCGTGCAGATCGGTTGAAATATGAAAAGGAATTGGCTGCTGATCAGTTAAAACATGAAAAGGAATTGGCTGCTGATCAGTTAAAATATGAAAAGGAATTGGAATTTAAACAGGATATCGAGCGTGCTAAAATCAAGCTGCAACAAGAGCGACTAGAGTTGGTTAGGGAAGGAAAGCTCTCAGGAGAGAGTTTGCTCTGGGAAGGTGACGCAGATTTACTTAGGAATCGTTCCTCTTTTGGTCATGCCCCGGACACATTTGACATAGTTGGGAATTTACGGTTGTTGCCTCAGTTTAATGAAAGGGACCCTGAGACATTCTTTTTGTTGTTTGAGCGTGTTGCTAACGCTAGGAGTTGGCCTGATTCTGATCGCACTTTGATGTTGCAGTGTGTGCTGACTGGTAAAGCGCAGGAAGCATATTCAGCTCTTAGTGTAGCCGACAGTGTCAGTTATGATAAGGTTAAAACGGCGGTGTTACAGATTTACGAATTGGTTCCTGAGGCTTACCGCCAACGATTTAGAACTTTAGAAAGGGATATAAGCAGACTCATGTTGAGTTTGCGCGAAAATTATCTTCACAGTTTAATCGCTGGTGTTCCGCCTCTGCGGTTATGACTTTTCAAGGGCTGTGTGATCTGATTATGCTAGAGCAATTTAAGGACACAATCCCTGATTATATAGCGACGTATATTAACGAACGAAAAGTAAAGACTGTCGCTGAAGCTGCGGTTTTGGCAGACGAATATGTTTTGACTCACAAAAGTGTTTTTGTAGAACCCCGTACTTGGAGTGAGTGGGGGCGTTCGGAGAGATTTGGGCCACGCTCACAGAGATACTCTGGTTCACGGTCAGAGTTTTATTCAACTAGGGTTGAGCCTGATTCCCGTGGTAAAACTGACTTTGGTCAAGAGTGTCACTACTGTCAAGGCTCAGGTCATTGGAAAAACGAATGTCCGGTTCTCAGGTCTAGGGGTAAATTCAGTACGTGTGCTAACGTTAAATCTAGGCCTACGGCGTTAGCTGCGTCTGTTCCACATCAGTTTACTCCTGAAACATTGTCTCAGGCCCAGGGCCATGTGAAAGTTCATATTGACCCAGGCTATTTACCTTTCGTTACGGAGGGTTTTGTGTCTATGTTAGGAAGTAAGAACCTAGTGCCAGTGAAGATCCTACGAGACACAGGTGCCTCAGAATCGTTTGTGTTGGAATCTGTGTTACCCTTCTCTGCTGAGACTGATTCTGGGAATAGTGTTCTAATTAGGGGAATAGGTTTGAACAATCTGTCAGTTCCATTGCATAGACTAATGTTGGATTGTGGACTGGTGAAAGGTGAGGTTGTTGTGGGGGTGCGTCCTTCGTTGCCTATTGAGGGTATCGACGTTATCCTTGGGAATAACTTGGCTGGCGAGTGTGTGTGGCCTGTCGTGTTTCCATCTCTAGTGGTTTCCACTAAACCGTCACTTGTAGGGATTCCTGATGAGAGTGAGCAGAGGTTCCCAGCGGTGTTCTCTGCGGGTACAGTGACGCGGTCTATGAGCCATGGTGACCTGGTCCCTGCTCCGGTAAATGAGAATACCACAAAAAAGTCTCTCACTGTTTTCCCTGTTATTCCGTTGTCTGTACTCCTCTCCGATCTAAACAATGCGCCACGGACTGACCCCACATTAGAAGAGTTGCGTGACCAAATTGTGCCTGTGGAACAGTTGGGAGATGTCGCACATGGTTATTTTCCCCAAGAGGATGTTCTGATGAGAAAGTTGGTGTCTATAGAGGACGGTAAACCTGTTCGTTTGGCTGATAACGTTGATTCCCTTGGTTCTTTTAATGCTAGGTCTGTGCATGAGGAAAAAAATGTTCCTGGTCCCGATGATTGCATACTGCAGGGTAGATTGAAGAATTCTGAGACACTGGATATTTTGGATAGCCCTTTTACTCAGCTACCTGTTGATGGGCGGAAAGAGCTGGTTGGTCTGATTCGGAAAATTCCAGGTTTGTTTTCTGTGACACCTACACGTACAAACTTGATAGAGCATGATATTGACACTGGAAATGCTGACCCCATTCGTCAGCGGTTCTATAGAGTCTCTGTAGAGAAACTGCGTTGTCTGGATGCTGAGGTCAGGTACATGCTGGAGAGTAAGATAGCAGAGCCTTCTTTCTCTAGTTGGGCTTCTCCCTGTATCTTGGTCAGTAAAACGGATGGAACGGACCACCGTAATGTAAACGGAGTTACTAAGCCGGATTAATTTCCTCTTCCTCAGATGGAGGATGGCGTTGATCAAGTCGGCGCAGATAAGTTGTGAGCAAATTTGACCTGTTATTGTGCCATTGGCAGGTGCCACTGACGAGTAGGGCATATGACATTTTTGCCTTTATTACACCCTCTAGTCTGTACTCGTATTCGTTATGAGTTTAGTGACTATGAATCGTTGGCGTGACTATGAATCGTTGGGAAATGTTGTTTGCGTTTGTAGCTGATGTGGTCTCTTGTGTGCCCTGTTCCTGAGTGTTATGTGAGTGATCATTGTTTGGGTTGTCATGTTATAACTTTCCTGTCTGTTCCCTCCTGGTCTTGTGTTCTCCTTTCCTCTTAAATGTTGCTTCCTGTACATAAAGGTTGCTGAGGACTGGGGAGAAGGAGGTTGGTTGGGGCAAGTGGAGGGTGAACATGTAACCTCTTGTGGATTTGAGACGCAGAGGTCTGTGTAAATTTGGGGTTGAGAGCCCTGTTAGTTTCTTTTCCAAAAAGTTTAACCGTTATCAGTTGAACTACTCGGTCATTGAGGAAGAAGCGCTAGCACTCATTTGGGCGCTACAACACTTTGAAGTGTATGTTGGGTCAGGAGTAGTACCTATTGTGGTCTACACCGACCATAACCCTCTCACTTTTTTCAGGTCCATGATGTGTCCTAATCAGAGGATAATGAGATGGTGTTTATTTTTACAATCCTTCCATCTCAATGGGAGGCATATCCGGGGAACTGATAACGTGATTGCTGATGCGCTCTCTCGTGCGCCCTGTTCCTGAATATTTATGTGACTGACCGTTGTTTGGTGTTGTCGTGTTCTGTCGTTCCTGTCTGTTCCCTCCTGGTCTCGTTTTCTTCTTTCCTCTTAAAAGTTGCTTCCTGTGTAAAGGTTGCTGAGGTCTAGGGAGGAGGAGGAGGCTGGTTGTAGCAAAGGGAACTGTGAACACGTAACCCCTTTTCAATTTGGGAGGCAGAGGCTGGTGCGTTGTTCCGGGGTCCTTGTTGGTCCCCGGTTTTATGGGGGGGGGGGGTGTGACGACCCTCCCACTCTGTCTGCCGTATTCTCTCTCTTTGTTCTTGTTTCTTTATTAGGAGGCCGGTGGGCGGAGTTGGAAGGGTCGTCAGATAAATGGGAAACACCTGGGCTCGGGTGTGTCCCAGGATAAATGGACCTCTTCCACAGTCATTGGGGAGACTCTCCACGCAGACACCTTGTTGATATTGGTTGTGGAGTTTTGTGGGTTTTTTTGGTTATTTGCTTTGGCACCTTTCAACACTCTGCATTATTACATTCAGGTATGCAAAACACTCACTTACACTACTGATTACTGATTACACATGCCATTGTTAACTACTTAGTTACTTTATTTAATAAATATATATTTTTGATACTCCTTGTCTCCACGTTGTCTCCCTTTTGTTGCGAACCCTGAGCCGGTTCGTAACATGGGCCCATCGAATCAATCGATCACGGAGACCAAGCGGTACGTACTGAACACCTGCCGGACACTGCGATGGTGCAGGTTCCGACCGTAACGCCCGCTCTATCTCCGCGTCCAGCTCCCATACCACCGGAGCTACCAAACACGACGCCGGAAGAATGGGAGCCGGATCGATGGCCCTCTCCTCGGTGTCATATAGGCGGGACAGTGCGTCGGCCTTCGTGTTCTGTGAACCTGGCCGATAAGAGATCGTGAACCGGAAACGGGTAAAGAACATGGCCCACCTGGCCTGACGCGGATTCAGTCTCCTAGCTGCCCGGATGTACTCGAGATTACGGTGGTCAGTCCAGATGAGGAAAGGGTGCCTAGCCCCCTCAAGCCAATGTCTCCACACCTTCAGAGCCTTGACCACAGCTAACAACTCCCTGTCCCCCACGTCATAGTTCTGCTCCGCCGGCCCCAGCTTCCTAGAAAAGAAAGCGCACGGGCGGAGTTTGGGTGGCGTGCCCGAGCGCTGTGATAGCACGGCCCCCACCCCAGTCTCGGACGCGTCCACCTCCACTATAAATGCCAAAGAGGGATCCGGATGAGCCAGCACTGGAGCAACGGTAAACAGCTCCTTCAGGCGACTGAACGCTCTGTTCGCCTCTGTTGACCAGCGCAAGCGCGCCGGACCCCCCTTCAGCAGTGAGGTAATGGGAGCCGCAACTTGACCAAAGCCCCGGATAAACCTCCGGTAGTAATTGGCAAACCCTAAAAACCGCTGCACCTCCTTTACCGTGGTCGGAGTCGGCCAATTACGCACGGCTTTAACGCGGTCATCCTCCATTACCACCCCCGAGGTGGAAATGCGATACCCCAGGAAGGAAACGGCTCGTTTGAAAAACTCACATTTCTCAGCCTTGACGTACAGGTCATTCTCCAGCAGTCGTCCAAGCACCTTGCGCACCAGGGAGACATGCGCGGCGCGGGTGGCGGAATAAATCAGGATGTCGTCAATATACACCACCACCCCCTGCCCGTGCAGGTCCCTGAGAATCTCGTCAACAAAGGATTGAAAGACGGCTGGAGCATTCTTTAACCCGTACGGCATGACGAGGTACTCATAGTGGCCCGATGTGGTACTGAATGCGGTTTTCCACTCGTCTCCTCCCCGGATACGCACCAGATTGTAAGCGCTCCTGAGGTCCAGTTTCGTGAAAAACCGCGCGCCGTGAAATGATTCCACCGCCGTAGCGATGAGAGGTAGTGGGTAACTGAACCCTACTGTGATGGAATTTAGACCTCTATAATCAATGCACGGGCGCAAACCTCCATCCTTTTTCTTCACGAAAAAGAAACTCGAGGAGACGGGTGACATGGAGGGCCGTATATACCCCTGTCTCAGAGATTCCGTGACATATGTCTCCATAGCCAACGTCTCCTCTTGTGACAATGGGTACACATGACTCCTGGGAAGTGCAGCGTTTACCTGGAGATTTATCACGCAATCCCCTCGTCGATGAGGTGGTAATCGGGTCGCCCTCTTTTTACAGAAGGCGATAGCCAAATCGGCATATTCTGAGGGAATGCGCACTGTGGAAACCTGGTCTGGACTCTCCACCGTCGTCGCACCGATGGAAACTCCCTTACACCTGCCTGAGCACTCCTCTGACCACCCTCTGAGAACCCCCTGTTTCCACGAAATATTGGGATTGTGATTGGCCAGCCAGGGAATCCCCAGCACCACTGGAAACGCAGGAGAATCAATGAGGAAGAGACTAATCCGTTCCCCATGATCCCCCTGCGTTACCATGTCCAGTGGCACCGTGGCCTCCCTGACCAGTCCTGACCCTAATGGTCGGCTATCTAAGGAGTGCACAGGGAAAGGTTGGTCCAACGATACCAGGGGAATCCCTAGCCTTAATGCGAGCCCACGATCCATAAAGTTTCCAGCTGCGCCTGAATCGACTAGCGCCTTATGCTGGAAAGAGGGAGAAAACAAGGGGAAAGTTACTAAAACGAACATGTGACCAACAGGGGGCTCTGGGTGAGGTTGGTGCTTACTCACCTGAGATGGACGAGGAGTGCTCCGCCTGCCATCCCGATTCCCAGAGGAGCTCCCCCAGCACCGGTCGGTAGTGTGTCCTCTCCGACCACACTGGGGACAAGGGGAGCCTCCTCCTCCGGTTCCCCTGGACGCGGCCCCCCCTAGCTCCATAGGAATGGGAGCTGGAGGACCTGGAGGTGGAACCAACAGGGCCCCGTCTGGACGCCCGCGCGCAGCCAGCAGATTGTCAAGACGAATGGACATGTCGATCAGTTCATCAAGTGACAGGGTAGTGTCCCGACAGGCTAGCTCACGGCGGACGTCCTCCCGGAGGCTACACCTATAGTGGTCCATCAGGGCCCTGTCGTTCCACCCCGCTCCAGCAGCCAAGGTCCGGAACTCCAGAGCAAAGTCCTGTGCGCTCCTCGTCTCCTGACGCAGGTGGAACAGCCGTTCACCCGCCGCCCGGCCTTCAGCTGGGTGGTCGAACACGGCCCGGAAACGGCGGGTGAACTCGGGGTAATGATCCCTTGCCGAGTCTGGGCCATACCACACTGCGTTGGCCCACTCCAGGGCACGTCCCGTTAAGCAGGAGACGAGGACGCTTACGCTCTCCTCTCCCGAGGGAGTTGGATGAACGGTAGCCAGGTACAAATCCAACTGTAGCAGGAACCCCTGGCACCCAGCCGCCGCTCCATCGTACTCCCTGGGGAGAGCCAGGCGTAGGGCTCCGCGTCCGGACGTCGGTGGAGGGGTAGATGGTGGAGGGGGATTTGGGGCTGGGGATGCGGTAGGGAGGCCACTCCTCTCCCATCGGACCATCCTTTCCATCATCTGCTCCATCGCTGAGCCGATTCGGTGGAGGATGGTGGTATGGTGAAGGACCCGTTCCTCCATCGATGGGAGAGGAGGGGAGGCTGCTCCTGCTGACTCCATAGCTGGTGCGGGATTCTGTCAGACGGTTGCTAGGAGTGGTGGTAGGAGTCAGGCGCAGAGAGCAGAGGTACAGAACTTCGTGTTTATTTAGAACAAAGGCCAACACGATAAACGCCAACACAAACGGCGTGGGTAAATTGCCAAGTGCCCAAAACAGGAGCACAGCCTGCAATTAAATAACACGTAAATAAACGCCAGCACATCCAACGAGAAATTACAACCTGACGCTAAAATAATCCCGCACAACACTGGGCGGGCTAACCAGGCTTAAATAACCAAAATCAATAAACCAAATGAGGGACAGGTGCAAACAATAAGACATACCAAACGAAAAGGAAAAAAGGATCAGCGGCGGCTAGTAGGTCGGTGACGACGACCGCCGAGCGCCGCCCGAGCAGGCAGGGGAGCCACCTTCGATGGGATTCGTGACACTAACATGGTCCAAGCACACCAAGACAGTCGTGAAGAGGGCACGACAAAGCCTATTCCCCTTCAGGAGACTGAAAATATTTGAAATGGGTCCTCAGATCATCAAACGGTTTAACAGCTGCATCATCGAGAGCATCACGATGGGTTGCATCACTGCCTGGTATGGCAACTTCTCGGCCTCCGACCACAAGGCACTACAGAGGGTAGAGGTCCTGCAATCCAGGACCTCTATATCAGGCGGTGTCAGAGGAAGGCCATAAAAATTGTCAAAGCCACTCTAGTCATAGACTGTTCTCTCTGCTACCGCACGGCAAGAGATACCGGAGCACCAAGTCTAGGTTCAAGAGGCTTCTAAACAGCTTCTACCCCCAAGCAATAATACTCCTGAACAGCTAATCAAATGGCTACCCAGACTATTTGCATTGCCCCCCCTGGAATGCTGCTACTCTCTGTTTTTATCTATGCATAGTCACTTTAATAACTCTACCTACATGTACATATTACCTCAATTACTTCGACACCGGTGCCCCCACACATTGACATTGACTCTGTACCTGTACCCCCTGTACATAGCGCTGCCATTGTTATTTACTGCTGCTCTTTAATTATTTCTTATTCTTATCGCTTACTTTTTTTAAAGGTATTTTCTTAAAACTGCATTGTAGGTTAAGGGCTTGTAAATACCGTAATTTCCGGACTATTGAGCGCACCTGAATATAAGCCGCACCCACTGAATTTAAAAAAATATATTATTTTTAACATAAATAAGCCGCACATGTCTATAAGCCGCAGGTGCCTACCGGTACATTGAAACAAATTAACTTTACACAGGCTTTAACGAAACATGGCTTGTAACAAAAATAAATAGGCTTTAATGAAACACGGCTTGTAACAAAAAATAAAAAATTAGCAGCAAGCTTTAGTTGTCTTTCCTCACGCTGCTGTTTCCAACGTCTTATCATCGACTCATTAAGACCAAGCTCCCG
>NC_042994.1:2258604-2263604 GCF_901001165.1 Salmo trutta | reverse complement strand
GACAGTTATCCCAGTTACACCAGTCATATTCCCAGGACAGTTATCCCAGTTACACCAGTCATATTCCCAGGACAGTTATCCCAGTTACACCAGTCATATTCCCAGGACAGTTATCCGTTACACCAGTCATATTCCCAGGACAGTTATCCCAGTTACACCAGTCATGTTCCCAGGACAGTTATCCCAGTTACACCAGTCATATTCCCAGGACAGTTATCCCAGTTACACCAGTCATATTCCCAGGACAGTTATCCCCAGTTCCACCAGTCATATTCCCAGGACAGTTATCCCAGTTACACCAGTCATGTTCCCAGGACAGTTATCCCAGTTACACCAGTCATATTCCCAGGACAGTTATCCCAGTTACACCAGTCATATTCCCAGGACAGTTATCCCAGTTACACCAGTCATATTCCCAGGACAGTTATCCCAGTTACACCAGTCATATTCCCAGGACAGTTATCCCAGTTACACCAGTCATATTCCCAGGACAGTTATCCCAGTTACACCAGTCATATTCCCAGGACAGTTATCCCAGTTACACCAGTCATATTCCCAGGACAGTTATCCCAGTTACACCAGTAGGATAACATTGTTTATCTGAGAACAGTTTCCATAGTCAACCCAGTCCATTCCAGTGAAAATATCCACATCCAAGCTTTGCGTTGTCTCTTAGATGGCCTCAAGCACCATTTTGGGCCAATAAGATTTCAGTTCTATTCTCAGCAACCAATCATAGTCAAGCTGTAGAGAGGGGCGTGTTCCTTGGCATCTAAATCAACCAATCAATGGCTGTTGCAGCAAGCGATCTAATAATATCCGCCGAACACCCTCCTTAACTGTCCAATTGGTAGCCAGTGTTCAAAGTAGGCGGGGCTAGAAGTATACAAGCCAATGGCTGATGGGAGATGTAGTTTGCTTAGCTCCTTTTTCAAAGGTTACATCACTTTACTTCCAGTGTTAAACATCCAGAACAACCTCCTTTCTAAGGAGAGTCTCTGTCTGAGATTGTCTATTGTCTTGATATTGCGGTTTAAATAAAGCTAGCGGAGTTTTTATAGAAAGATGCTACATAGCGGTCACCAGTCCATTCTGGGGTGCAAAGATTGACACAGCCTGCAGTAATGTCTGTTAGCATAGCCAGCAGTAGAGTCCAGAAGTGCTGCCCAGTCTCCAGTGTCCATCCTGAGGTTCCATAGCCAGGCAGTATCCCTCAGTATTCATTAGGGCACACAACGTTTTAAAAAAAGAGGAAATTAGGGTTCATTCCATGTTGTGTGGGTGTCCCTGTTTCAGTCCGTTTTCTTCCGTTTGGTGCCTAATGAACACGACCCTGGGTGGGCCCGGCAGACACAGTCGACCCAGTTGCCTGTAGAAGAGAGGTAGAGGAGTTAGATAGTCTCTCATTCTCAAGCTTTTCATTCTCTCCCCCGTCCATACTATGTCTGACATTTTAATATCTACACCCTCGATTTATCTTCCTTTCTCTCCCTCTTTCTCTCCCGCTGTCTCCCTCTGTCTTTCTTACCTTTCCATCTGCTGGTCTGCCTCCCCCCTCCCCCCCCCCCTCCTCCTCCCTCCTCCCTTACCATCTCTCTCTACATGATCATGGTTCGGAGGGCAGCCTTGCTGATGCGGCTCCGATGTTTCCTCCTCCTGCGTCCGCGGGGAAGGGCCGGTCTGAACGGGCCCTGGGGGGGCTTGGGGGGAGGGGACGGGGTGCTGGGGGACCACCCTGGGGCCCTGCTGGAGGACAACGTGGGGGGCACTGGACAAGAGAGAGAGGGGAGAGAGGTGAGAGATAGAGAGAGAAGAAAGAAAGAGAGAGAGAGAGAGAGAGAGAGAGAGAGAGAGAGAGAGATGCATTGTGTTAGATAACATAAAATAGTCAAGGACAGTGTAATGTAATCACCTCTGAGGCGTCTGTAACAATGTCTGTAACTCCCATCACGTTTGCGACCGCTAGGAACCTGTTTAAACAGGAAGCGGAAGTTCAGGTCTCATGTTGCAGGAGGAGGGAAAGAATGACAGGACACATATGCTCATATAATCATATATGTGGTCTACGACGGTCAGGACCACAAAAGAAAACAGGTCTACTTCCTCTAACAGCCTCTTCCCCTAACGTCAACTCTCACAGGCATACATAGTTACTGACCCACAACATGCACACACACACACACACACACACACACACACACACACACACACACACACACACAGACACACACACACACACACACACACACACACACACACACACACACACACACACAAACACAAACAAACAAATTCCCAAATACCTGGTCTTTGTGTGGTGGTGGTTTGTGTTCGAGACTGACGATGATGAGGATGATGATGGTCTTGATGAGGAAGATGAGGATGAGGAGGATGATGCTGTTGTTTCTGGCCCAGTTCTCTCTGTAAGAGTTCTAGAAGTTTCTTCCTGCTCTCCTCCTCTGTGACAGAGTCACCCTGATTGGTCAACTCTGAGCCTCTGTGTTTGTGATTGGTCGACTCTGAGTGTCTTTGTTCCTGATTGGACAGCTCTGTCTGGCTGTGTCGCTCTGTATCGTCCTCCTTTCTGTGATTGTTCACTTCTGTCGCTGCCTGTCTCTGACTGGTGACCTCTGTATCCTTTAGTGCTTCTCTATTGGCCACCTCTGTGCTTGAGTCATTATCATCGGTCGGTTCTGTGTTGCTGTGGACCAGTTCTGGTTTGTGATCGGCCGGTTGTTTTGTGTCAGGTGGACCGCTGCTGTCGGATTGGGGAGCGTTGTGTTTGTATTGAGTCCTGAGCGCTGGCTCTTGGCTGTATGGTTGGTACTGTTGTTGCTGATGTTGTTGATGTTGCTGTTGTTGATGTTGTTGTTGTTGATATTGTTGCTGTTGTTGTAGATATTGTTGTTGTTGGTAGTACTGTTGTAGTTGTTGCTGTCTTCCTATCTCCTGTGTCCTCTCTGTGTTATCAATGTGTTGCCTTTCTCCTGTGTTGGGCTGTGTGTCAGTGTGTGCGCGGTGGGGTGTTTGTGACCCTCTCTCCTCCCCTCTCCCCCCCTCATACCCACTGCCATGCCCTATAGGGAGCTCAGAAGAGGGACCCGTCTGTGTGTGTGTGTCTGTGTGTGTCCCTACCTGTGTGTGTGTCCCTACCTGCATCCCTGCCCCTGCCATTGGGTGTGTTTGTGTGTGTGTCCCTGCGAGTGTGTGTCTCCCAGGCCCGGTCCCCACCAGAGTGTGTGTCCGTGGCTGTGTATGTGACAGGGTGTACTTGTTCTGCCACTGTCTCTCCAGCTGCCCCCTGTCATCCACATGGAACCTCTGATTGGCCTTCATGTCGTCATGGCGATGGAGGTCTTCCTTGGAGAGGGAGGGGGGTTTGGGGGTGAGTCGGGGGGAAGGAGGGGGGAGGGTGGTGGACCTGGCTGCAGCTGTGGCCGAGGGGTGTGTCTGGCAGCTGCAAGAGGCGTGGTCTTCCACTGAGATCACCGCCTTGTCGTAGTGGGGTCTCTTATCAATGTACTGAATCCTTGTTACCTGGGGGGTGAAAGGTCGCTTGTAAATCTGATGAGGTGATATGCCTACTGGACATATCCATGAATGTTTATATATAGGCCTACATATGTCAGTGTAGCTTAGACTAGGTGTGTATAATTTGTATAGGTATATCCATGTATACAGGTGTATATGTACCTGTAGAGAGTGTATATTGGTGTATATGTACCTGTAGATAGTGTATACAGGTGTATATGTACCTGTAGATAGTGTATATTGGTGTATATGTACCTGTAGATAGTGTATATTGGTGTATATGTACCTGTAGATAGTGTGTATAGGTGTATATGTACCTGTCGATAGCATCGGCGTATATATATACCTGTAGATAGTGTATATAGGTGTATATGTACCTGTAGATAGTGTATATAGGTGTAAGTGTACCTGTAGATAGTGTATACTGTGTAAGTGTACCTGTAGATAGTGTATATAGGTGTAAGTGTACCTGTAGATAGTGTATATAGGTGTAAGTGTACCTGTAGATAGTGTATACTGTGTAAGTGTACCTGTAGATAGTGTATATAGGTGTAAGTGTACCTGTAGATAGTGTATATAGGTGTAAGTGTACCTGTAGATAGTGTATACTGTGTAAGTGTACCTGTAGATAGTGTATACTGTGTAAGTGTACCTGTAGATAGTGTATATAGATGTAAGTGTACCTGTAGATAGTGTATATAGGTGTAAGTGTACCTGTAGATAGTGTATATAGGTGTAAGTGTACCTGTAGATAGTGTATACTGTGTAAGTATGGGGACACACTGCAGTAGCCGGTAATGTGTGTACACTTTTAGAAAAAAAGGGTTCCAAAGAGGTTCTTCAGCTGTCCCCATAGGAGAACCTTTTTTGGTACCAGTAGTTGTTCAAAGGGTTCTCCTATGGTTGTAGATAGCATTGGGGTATATATATACCTGTAGATAGTGTATATAGGTGTATGTATACCTGTAGATAGCATCGGGGTATATATATATACCTGTAGATAGTGTATATAGGTATATATATATACATGTAGATAGTGTATATATAGGTGTATGTATACCTGTAGATAGTGTATATAGGTGTATGTATACCTGTAGATAGTGTATATAGGTGTATGTATACCTGTAGATAGCATCGGGGTGTATATATACCTGTAAATATCGTGTCTGAGTCACCACGGGGACGCACTGTAGCATTCTGGTGTTACAGCAGCCAGAGCAGCGTTGCACCTCCACACACGGCGGCCACAACAGGAAGTTGGCGTTGCGTCGGTCAAGCATGGCTCTGGTGACCTCCATGACCTCTGTCCTGACCTTACACACCGCCTGCTGGGCTGGCTGGGCATCTACTGGGGGAGGAGGGGAGGGAGGGAGAGAGGGGGAGGATGTTAGACTACATCATGACCTCTGTCCTGACCTGTACACTTTTAGAAAAAATAGTTCTAAACGGGTCCCCATAGGAGAACACTT